>NC_091048.1:12897407-13197407 GCF_963966145.1 Tenebrio molitor | reverse complement strand
ATTTAAATGTGCGGTTTTTCATCTTTAGAGCTTTGTTTTGCGTTCCTCTGGTTTTAAAAGTTATTAGTTTTGATCGTGTTGCACTTTTGATCTGTTCCGTTGCGATTTTTGTTGATTTTTTTTGAATTTGTGAAGTGAGTGCGTGCCTCAAGAATCTAGCATAATGAACACTTTAAATGAAATTACACACATCGAAAATATATATATATATATATGTGTAAAACGTCAAACTCGCCTCCGTTCCAGAAGTTATACATTCGTACTCGCCTCCAAAGCGGAGGCGAGTGCGAAATTTCGGAGGCAACTAGGTACCCCCGTGTATAACATGCTTAAATGTCACAAAATACCGCAAGAGGCCGTTACACGAAATTTTGGGTGGAGGCGAGTTTACACCATACCAGCATGCAGTTATACGTGTTAGTTTGACGATTTAACACCAGGTGGCGTTCGGGGTTTATACATTTTATACACGGAATAAAAGCATGCATCGGACTCACCTCCATCCACGAAATCGGCTAACTGGCCTCGGAAATATGACAACCCCGGACGGAGGCAAAAGTGACGTTGTGTTTTTCAGGTTGTATGTCGCGATTATAGCAAGTATATGATTATAAATTATAATATTAATCTAATATCCGTTTGCACCTTACGAGTACGAGTACGTTTTTAACTTACAGCGGCAGCTAGGAAATAACTGCTGTTAAATGTTCTATGTGCCAACCGCCATAATAAGAATGTCTGCACTTCACTTTGAAATGGCACACAAAAAACTATGCAGCCGAAAATCTATTTTAATAGTCACCTAAAAGTAGGTATAAGGGTCCAGAGATATAATATTAGTATGATATTAACTGTATAATAGTCCAGTCAAAATAGACAAAATAAACTTCGTACAAATTCCCATAAAGATGAAATATGGTACAGACCTTAAATATGTCATTAGAAATAAAAAGTGAAAAGTCCCCACCGATCCCACTTGTGCTAAAATTTTTAGTTCCATTTTCAAAAAATCGGGTTTTAAAGAATAGGTATCTTTTATCCGTAGACTCACAAAAGTGGAACTTTTGTGACTACATATAACAGGTAAAAGTTTTACTTTTCGGCCTAGGAGTCAAAGTTCTAATTTTGTGACTAGGCAGTTTTACATTTACCAATTTTGAAACATTTCGCACCACTTTTTTAATTTATCTGAATGCGTTTGCGGATAAAATACACTCACCGGCAGAAAAAGCGGAACACCCTTATTATTTAAAAATCTATCGTCCCGGTGTGTGGTTGCTCTTTTTCGACCAGATCCAGGTCTTTTTGTGTACTGACCAATCTCTTGAAACCTTCTAACAGCTCTGTGACCACTAGCAAGAGGAGCCTCAATAGCATTAGCTGCATAACGCAAACAACAACAGTCTTCAACCAAAGCTACTGCTCTGGCAATATTTAGGTACACCAGCTAGAGGTATTTTTTTACGTTCTGCACTTAAATTCCAAGTTAACAACAATAAAAAATTACAAAAGTTATAAAAATCTAACCAGGTTGCTTGATTATTATAAAATTGGTAAATTTAGAAAAGAAGATTTTTAAGCAAAACATTTGTTTTTATACGAAATTGCTAATAAAATAGCCTATGCTAATGCTCAAGGTTATGTTTGCTATCATCGCCTCCTGGTCAAAATACATCAAAATAGGTATAATGGGAATAAATTTGTTATTGACTAATTAGTGTTCCGTTTTTTTGCCGGTGAGTGTAGTATGTATAGTGTATAGTGAGTTTTTTTTAAGACTGGCCATAGGGTTTTAAATCCTAATTTTTCAACCCCCTGTTAACTTTTGTTCCGATGGAAATATTCAAACCATTTTTGGAACAAAGTTGGAAGATTTTTTAAGCTATCGGATAGATTACAACTCAATTTTCTAAACTCGAGGAGGTCTCGCTATTTATTTTTTAAATGAAAGTGATAAAAGTCAAAAATGGAGGTGGTCAGGTGCTGTTTGAGCCGACAAGGACGCTATTCTGGCAGCCGCTCGGCGTACTATTATTCCGGTGCGCTACAAAATATTTTTTTCACAACTTTTTCGACAGTTTAGGATAGTCTAAAAAATCCGATAGTTTAAAAAATCTTCCAACTTTGTTCCAAAAATGGTTTGATCATCGGAACAAAAGTTAACAGGGGGTTGAAAAATCAGCATGTAAAACCCTATGATCAGTCTTAAAAAAACTCACTGTATATTATTCGGAGTAAAAGGAATTATGTGGCTCAACTGAATTATTTAAAATAAGTAAATAAACGTTCAGCTTCGTTTAGTCGACTTTTGACTTTATAATTCTGACGACATATTTAAGGTCTGTACTATTTGGACATAAAATTTAATGCAGCACGTTTCTGTCTAAAATTCGGTGTAGTTCATGCTTTACGCTTTTCACATTATGCGGATTTCTTAAAGTAACTAGTAAATTAGAAACAATATTATTAGATTCTAAATGACGTGTTACACATTATGACAGTGTGGTGACACTGTTGCTTTAAATTTTATGTCTCTAATAGTACCAATTTTCACCTGCATGCGAATTTTTCCGAAGTTGAATGTTTATTTTGCCTGGACTATAAGAAGCATTTGGTTAGATGTCTAACTTTTTTAGCTAAGTAGATATGTTCCTACGTATTATTTTGGGCAACAGAAAAAAGTAAAATAAAAAAAGTGAAAATTTTATTTATCTCGGTAAACATTATAAACATATGTCTTCACTCGCACCCAATCTTTATTATGGAGAAGACGAGGATGTTTGTCGATTAACTCCTGACATTCCTGTTTTTTAGGTGCTTTCTTAAGTTTGATATGAGACCTAAAATGTTGTCTGACAACAGATGTCTGTTCCTCGGTCCAAGGAGTTCTACCAGAAGACTTATTTGTTTTCTCAGCTATAGGAGAATGAATTTATTATTAATCATTATAGATGGAATTGTATACCTTTTGTAGTCGAAACTTTTTTGGAAGATATTGGAGTGAGAGCATCAGTCGATTCTATTGTGCCTAAATTTGTATAACAGATCGAACATAAAATTCTTATTCTCTATCAATAATGTTACGCCTGAGTAAAAGAGTTTTGTAGAAATGCCCATTTATGACACACATAGCCAATCAAAATTAATAACTGTATCCTTATTACTTCTACAGAACTCTATTGTTAACATATGTGATAGATATAGAGCTTTATTCTGTTAAATAAATATGTTATTTTTAACAGGCTGTTATAATACAGGGTTATTATAAATGATTGTAGTCGAAGCAGGCCATGCCCATGTTATTACATTTTTGCCGCTTTCATGTGAACTGTCAATTTTTGTCGCTGTCACTGAAATTTTTTTTGGAAAAAGTACGGTGCGGTTTTTTAATTAAGGATTTAATCCAAAAATAGTTGTTTGCAACCACTCCTAAAAATATTGAGTTGTTTTGCACCCAATTTAACTTCTGTGTAAACACACCGTTGAATCTGAATAAGTGAGTACACACCGTACTCACATTCACATCATTTTGATATTTTCTATATGGAGTGGCAGCCGTAAATTTTACATTCAATTTTTACGCCTACTTCGACTACAATAATTTATAATAACCCTGTATAATCACTAAATGAAGAGATGAAGAGAAATGAAGAGATTAAATGCGTTTGCATATGGTTATAACTGCTTAACGGGGCGTTAAAATCATCAGGTCTGTTACAGAATAAAGCTTGAGGCATACATTTTGCGCAATATCAAATATCCACCTTGAGAAAATGCTCCTTCGTCTGGAGAAGGTGGACTTTAGGAAGGATTTGCTGCCGTAAATACATCTGCAACATAGTTAACCGCTAGTGTTTCATACCTATAAGAATAAAGCTGAATACCTTTTGACACAGCTCGATTAGAAGTTTTCAACTTTTTAAAATTATTAGATGTAAGAACATTAGTTATGTCTTGCTCCTCGCCGTTATTATCAGACTCATTGTCTGTTTCAGCTAATTCACATTGGGGATCTATATCAATTTCGTTAAGAGATTTTCCCTTAAATTTATGGCCCACACCTTTGTCCATTAGAATTAATAATTTTGATATCTTCGCTGTTTGGTAAACATCTTCGGGTAATCTGTAAAATAAATTTTTAATCAAAATAATCGATCGGTGGGTATTTGGAACATCAAATTCCAAGTCCGGCAATATCCAAATAGGTTTAATTTTCTTTGGTTTAAATATAAGAATACCTACTTACTTGTAAAATTCATTATGTGTCTTTTCGGTATGCCCCATAAACGCGCAAATTGTTCTGATTCTTCTTTATTAAGGCTTAAAATTTGCATAACTGTGGCAATCTGCTTTCTCAGTTTATTAGAAGTGATTTCGTTAGGGTATTCCAAGTTTGCTTGTTTTGCAAATTTACGCAGTGCTACATCACCTCTTGCCCAGTGAGCGGTATCAGGATAGGCAAACAGGTAGCCATTGTTGTCAGGAACTATTTGAGTAGAATTTCGGATTTCAATTATTCGGTTAATATAATTTTGAATGCTTTGAGGAAATAAAATGACTACTGCTCTACTGCCTTTGCCCCCCGTAACAACACGTTTGTAGTGTTTTGTTAAGACTTTTTCAGATTCTGTTAAAGCATTCATACACTCTTCTTGATTTATGGAGGAAAAATTTTGTAAATAAGTTTGTAGTAAAGTGTATTGAACATCGCCAATCCGTTTCCTGTTGTAAAGAATAGTTAAGACCAAAGTCGCCTCCACCAAGAATTTAAATTGTTTCTTGTCATTAGGCTCAGTATTAAGATGAGCAATAGCCCTATTGGCAACTTCAGAAACGTAGTCTTTTAGTTTTAAAATATCCTTTGTCAGTGTCAAAATGAAGTAAAAAACCATACTGTACCACCCTAAAATTTGGACATATGGACCAGCTGTATAACAATTTGACACCAAATCATGGTTAAGGTTATGTTCACTTCACTTCCCGTACCTTTCTTCCGTGAATTCATTTTCAAAACAAATTTAATGAGAAATCAGGAGAAACCTTTTCGAATTTGAAATAAACTCTCGCTCGTTAGGGCGCAGGCTCAGTTACATAAAAAAATGTTGACACTCAATGTGACCAATCGTATTATCATGAAAATGACAGTTTGGCTCATACCAACAAGACAACGTTTTGACAATTGTTTATTAAAAAAATTCAACTATATGTACTGCATGCATGAAAAAGAAGTAATAACTAACTTACCAGAAGACGAACTAAAGTCATTATATTTTGTCACATCGCACCGTTGTGCTAAAATCAATAACTGTTTCCCTCTGGACTGTTGATTGCTGCTGCTGCAAAACAGTGTTTTCCTTTTGGTTTTCCTCTTTGGTCAATTGTATTTCGCTATTTCTCAAAACTATTTCATATTTTGACATCACTTTGACATTTAGAAGAGATGGGAAATAGTTTTGAGAACGAGTGAAATACAATGGAGAAAAGAGGAAAACCAAAAGAAAAACAGTGTAAGTGAGTACTTTTAGAGGTCAGTTGCGTACACGTTTATTCATAGAATAAATGCATTCTTTCTAACTAACACATTTTAACCAACTTAACGCAACGTTGTTAAAGTCGTGTCTGAGGGGTAGATTCATGAAACTTTGCAAATTTGCAAATCGTTAACGAAACGGCAAATACAATGCTTCAACAATGTCAGTTGTCATGGTTTTAAATTTGCAATGCCTTATCGAGCCTTACCGAGTTTCGTGAATCTCCCCCTATAAGATTGTTATTTCTGGGACATACCGGGTGCGTCCTAAAAAACGCCGCAAGCCATATCTCCGTTATTTATGGCTCGATTTAAATAAAACGAAAACTGTAATAACTCACTTTAAAAACAATATAAGCACGATATAGATTAAAAAATTTCAAAAAGTCATTCAATGTCAGATGATAGTCAACTTTGTTTTTTCAAATAGCTTGGCATATTTTTTATTCCGATTTTGAAAGAGATTATTTTTCTGAAACCAACGAAATGCCACATGTTAGAATGCATTTAACAGTAACCGCCAAGATAAATTAATAAAATAGCATTACTGGAAATTTTTTCTTCGACAAAAAATCAGGTATACTATGGAAAATAATCTTAAACGCAATAACAATACTTTATGAAAAGCAGAATCAAAAAGTAATATGACAGAACTTGTAATAAATATTGCTTTTAAGATTGTTTTCCACAGTAACCTGATTTTTTTTCGAAGACAAAATTTCCAACAATGCTATTTTATTTCTTTATTTTCGAGGATTCAGAAAAATAATCTCTTTCAAAATCGGAATAAAAAAATATACCAAGTTATTTGAAAAAACAAAGTTGACTATCATCTGACATTCAATCAATTAATCTATATCGTGCTTATAGTGTTTTTAAAGTGATTTAATTCAGTTTATGTTTTATTTAAATCGAGCCATAAATAACGGAGATATGGCTTGCGGCGTTTTTTAGGACGCACTCTGTATACAGGTAAATAATCTCTTAAATTACTATTAGGTACTCTTATTTGCATTTATATAGATACTTACCAAAGAGATTTGGTCTGACATTCTTGAGTACTAATCATTTTTAAAAACATCCAGGAGCACTTCATACACAATCATGTCATCTCAAAGAATAGGAGCAGAATGAGAAACAAAATGGAATAATGCTTATTGTAGTTTTATAAGTTCGTGGAAATATTTGTTTACAAAACCTGACAACAGCGCTGGAGGCCATTTGACAATTCCCTGTAGTTAAAGTTATACAAAAGAGGCGAGTTTACTCTTGCATTTTTCGGAGGCGAGTTGAGTGGAACGACCTATCATATTTTTGTATAATTAAAAAATTTACCCCTCTCAAGTTCCCCCGATTCGTCTCCTTTTAAACTTTACATTTCTGCCAAATACACACTTGTATCTGTGTTCTTTAAGGCGGAGGCGAGGTAATCCTGTACATGTGTGGAGGCGAGTAGGATAGCTATGCACGTATATATATATATATATATATATATAATCAATACCCCTTTTACCATTTGGTGTAGGGGTTCATTATTAATTTTACTTGTTCTATAAGATCTTAAATTATTTAACTGTGGACAAATCCGGACCAGCTTCTTTTGTCTTGCGCTAGCTTTCGTGCTTCTCTCCAATTTAAACCTCGTCTTTCCATAACTTTGGCAACTGTTCCGTTCCAAGACTCGGGGGGCCTTCCTCTTCCTCTTTTGGTGTTTATTCTTGCGTCCCATATTCTTCTGACTTGCCTTGTATCTGCCATTCTGGTTAGGTGTCCATACCATTTCAATTGATTTTTCTCTATTGTTGTTGTTATCGGCTCTATTCCTAGTTCTTCTCTTATGTCATCATTCCGTTTATGGTCTCTTTTTGTTATTCCTAGTGCTCTCCTGTGGTATTTCATTTCGATTGTTTGTATTCTGTTTTTTTGTCTCTTTGTTATTACCCACGATTCACTTCCAAATGTCAATACTGGACGAAATATTGTTTGGTACACAGTCATTTTGGTCTTTCTGCTGATTTCTTTTTTTCCTATGAAAGTTTTGCCTAGTGAATGGTATAGTTTTGTCGCCGCCGATATCCTCTGGTTTATTTCTGTATCTTGTTTCCCCTTGTTGTTTATTGTGACTCCCAAATACTTGAATTCATTGACTTGTTCGATTTTTGTATCTTCAATTTCAATGTCTACAGTTTTCTCGTCTTTTGTTATTACCATTATTTTTGTCTTTGCGATGTTTATTTTCATCTGTTGTTCTTTCAATACTTCGTTCCATGTGTTGAGATTTTCTTGAAGTTCTTTCTCGGTAGAACCAAACACAACAAGATCGTCGGCAAAAGCACATTCAGAGATTTTAACTGTTGCTAATTTGTAGTGTCCGATTTTAACTTGCTTCACTTTTTCTTTGGTCTTTTTGATTATTTCGTCCATCATTATTATGAATAGTAGCGGGCTCAGCACTCCTCCTTGTCTAAGTCCATCTATGGTTATGAATTCCTTCGATCTGTTGTTTTTACTCCTGACATAGTTACGGCTATTTTGATACAAACTTTTTGTAGCTGTTATAAGTTGGGGGTCTATTCCTTTTTTTCCTAAGCATTCCCATACTTTTCCCCTCGGTGTCCTGTCGAACGCCTTTTCTAAATCTATGAAGCCTAGATATAATTCTGAGTTCTTCTGAAGTGATTTGTATATGCTCTCTTTAATTGTGAAGACATGGTCTTGGATACTGTAGCCTTTCCTAAAACCGCTTTGTGAATCTGTCATTTGTTCTTCTATTTCTCTTCTAAGTCTTTTTTCAAGTATCCTTTCGTACGTCTTTGCTACTACACTCAAAAGTGTGATACCTCTGTAGTTGTTGTAGTCTAATCTGTCCCCCTTTTTATATATTGGTATCAGTACTCCTATTTCCCAGTCGTGTGGGATTTTGCCTTCAGCCCATGCTTTCCTGAATATCTCCAGTAATATTTGGGTGCCGTTTCCTCCTAAATGTTTTATCATTTCTGGGGTGATTCCATCATGTCCTGCTGCTTTTCCGTTTTTTATACTTTTTATGGCTTCTTGTACTTCTGTTAATGTGATCTCGTTGTCGCTATTTCTCTCGTTATTTATTTCTGCTTTGTTCTTCCTCCCTTCTTTTACTGTTTTTTCTGTTGATTCTCTGTTTGTCTTTGTAGGGTTTAGTAGTTCTTCGAAGTGTTCCTTCCATCGTTCCATAATCTTATGCTCTTCTGTTAGTACTTCTCCTTCTTTGTTTTTAATGCTATTGATTATTATAGGCTGTTCTTGTTTCGCCGTTTTCAGATTTTTTAGTACACGGTAAAAAAGTTTCTGGTTTTCATTTTTATTATTTTCCATTTTTCTTCCAAAATCTTCCCAGGATTTCTTTTTTGCTTCTATGACTAATTTTTTCACCACTTCTCGTTGTCTTTTGTAACTCATATAGGGCTCTCTTGTTCTTGAGTTTAAATATATTTCCCATTTGGTTTTCTTCTTCTTGATTTGTTTCTTGATTTCTTCATTCCACCAAGCTGTTTGTTTTTTATTTTTATTTATTACTACGGTTCCGCATACTTTTCTGGCTCCTTCTTGTAGTATTGTTTTGAATGTTTGCCATGCTTCTTCTATGCCCATTTGTTCTTGTTTTTCTTTTGTCTGCTCGATTTTTTCTTCTACATATTCTTTGTATTTTTCAGCTTGCTCTTTTTCTTGTAGCTTATACGTTTTTGTAGCTTCATGGCATGGTTTCGATTTATTCCTTGCTCTTTTTTCTGTATCTTGTTTCGTTCCGTCTGCTATTTTCGCTACTAACATGTAATGGTCGCTATAGATTTCAGGTCCTCTTTGGACCTTAGCGTCTTTTATCATTGTTCTTTTGTTCCTTTCTACTATTATATAATCTATAATTGATTTTTCTGATCTGCTTTGTACTTCTCTTGTTATTTTATTTATTTCTTTGTGTGTATAAAAGGTGTTTGCTATGATTAAATCGTTTTCTATGCAATGTTCTATTAATCTCCGTCCATTTCCATTTCTTATATTTTCTCCATGTTTTCCTATTACTTCCATTGTGGTATTATCCTTTTTTCCAACTCTTCCGTTTAGGTCCCCTATGACGAATACTGTTCCATTACTTTTTTCCACAGCTAAATTCATTTCTTCCCAGAATTTATCTTTTTCTTCTGTTTTTTCGTCTTCGTTTGGCCCATACGTTATTATTATTGTTATTGGGTTTTCTCCATTCTTCGCCTCAACTTTTATTATTCTCTCTGATATGTATGTCCATCCTAGTATTTTCTTTCTCCATTTCTCGTTTATCAGGCAACCCACTCCCGCTTTTGCTCTTTCATTTGTCGGTACTCCGCTGTAAATTAGGAAATATCCGTTTCCTACTTCTATTGATCCTTGTCCTTTTTTCTTTGTTTCCGTGATTCCCAGAATGTCTACTTTTATTTTTTGGCATTCTTCTATTAGTTCGTTCTCCTTTCCACTTAGTCCTCTTATGTTCCATGTTGCTAATTTCCAATAATTCCTTGAGTTTTCCTTATTTCGTGTTCCTTTTCCGTGCTGTGTCTTTTCCGTTTTCTGATTTCCGTGTATATGTTTATCTAGTTTTTTGAATCTTGAGGTCTCTTGACTTGTTCTTTTTGTTCTTCCAGTCGGTATGTCTTGCTGTTCCATGTCCATATTTTTTCGTTTATTGTTAGTTTCTTGTAGCCGATTCTTACTTTATTGCCTTTTTCTTTTTCTGCATTTGCCTCTTCCCGTATCCATCCTTGTATATCTCGTTCTTTTTTGGTGAGGTCGTTTGTTATAAATATCTTTTTATTCTCGTTTTCCCTTAAGCATGATTTTTTCTTCATTATTTCTATCTTTTTCTCATATTTACTCACTTGTCCCACGTACATTTCCTTATTGATTTTGTATACACTTTCAATCTCGACGTCTATCCCCAGGTTATTTTTGATCCACTCTTCTAGTTTTTTCTCCAACGTTTCATTTTTTTCTTTCGTCAATTCCATTCCATAAATTACTATGTTGTTCTTTTTCTGGTGTCTTTCCATTTGTTCTAGTTTATCTTCCATGTATTGCATTTTGGTCTTCATTTCATTGTTTTCTCTCTTTATCTCTTTGTTTTCTTCAGCGAGCTTGTCTAGTATCTCATGATATTTGTGGTTTTCTTTTCGGATCTCCTTCACTTCTTCCATGAGTTTTTGCATCATGTTTTTCAGGTCTTCCATTTCAGTGTCGCTTCTCTTTTTCTTCGGCGGTGTTCTGACTGTCTTCTTGCTTTTCTTCTTTATTTCGTTGTTCTCTTCTTCCTCTCTTTGTCTTTTCCGGCTATCGTCTGTTGAGTACCCTTCGACGTCACTCTCTTCTTGTTTTTTCATTTGGTTTTATGCAGCACCTTCTAACGTTTTCTTGCTATATGTGTTGCCTATGTCAGAGCGGTAAGGGGTTTTCTTCCAATTTTTTTTTTCTTCGCACGAGAAAAAGCTTATCTACTTTTTTGTTTCTTGCCGGTCACTTTACGATACGGTTCTGCTACCGATTTATACAGTAAACTTTACGTTCATTCGTTTGGTTCTTTTCTTCTTCCTCTAGTCCTTCCACTAACACTATCGTCTTTTACTACTTTCACTGTCACCACTGATCACCACCATCGAAAATAATACAGAGGTAATTTTTGTTCATGTATTAAATATTAAATAATCTCTTGTTTGTGTTTAGCCATTTCCGAAAAAAGTTGGATATTTTAATTTCAGTAGCCAGCTTTTTTCGGAAATTCGAAAATGTATTGTGGGTTGCATTTTTTAATTCCGTCGGGCACATTATCACTCGTGATCGTGAAATACCCTGTATTAATTAAACCTAATATATTACTCCTACTATAGTGAAGTTTTCTTTCTCCTTTCCTAAGTGCAAACATGCAGAATAATAATAAAACATCACATGTAAACCTGCTCTTTCCATTTTTTTAAATTTCGCGCCGGATCTATTTGTTGTAGCGTAGAGTGAACACTTTTAGTAACATTTATGTCAAGCAATCTATGAGTGGACAGAGTTTAACAGCATAAACATAACCGACATAACCTAATTTTTTTTAATGTCGTCAATTGTTTCATTGCCAACAGACTCAGTCATTGTTGATCACGTTGTATAAGACAGTAGTGTTTTATTAATCCCATAAGACGTCTCAAAACAGTAGAACTATGACCTCATAATGTATCGGTTGTGGATAAAAGTTGTTATACTTAACTAAGGATAAAAATTATCACAAATTATGACCGAATTCCAGATAACCAACAGATTCGAATTTAAGGAACAAATGGATAATAGCTACTCGCAGGGAGAATTCTATTCCATCAAAAAGTTGTATGTACACTACGTAGCAATCATTTTAAAGAATAGTCGTTTGTTTCACAAGGCTAGAAAATGCCATTTTGCAAGTGCAAGCACGGTTTGTGGAGCAGAGGCTTCAGCCGTGGCGCCACAAGTGCAAGCACTTGCAAAACATTTTCTAGCCATAATACACAATTTTTTTTTCGGCCGACAATTTATTTAAAGCAAAATATAATAATTTTGTTAAAAAATTACCGGTCAGGGAATTTATTTTTCTTCCATTGGCAACATAAAGGATCCAAGAAGCGACTGTCATGACAAAAGTTAACCAATTTCTCAAAAATTCAAAACCGTCGTCGTCCTCTCAGTTATTCCTAAGGCGTCGCTTGATAACCCCCTCGGCCTCAACTATTATACACAATGGACTGTAGTGAGACCGTCCATTTTGATCGTGATGATGTCGTAAATTTTTTTTCATTTTTAACTGTTAATCTATCCTTTAAACTCTCAATTTGATATACTAATCTATTTGGCTCGTCTAGTAACCCTTTATACTTATTATTTTCACTTACCTACGTTGTTTATTTTTCGTCGATAGTCACCTTTATAGTGATGATGATGTTTTATCTTAAGGCCTATTGGGCAATACTCAGTAGTCGTAACACAAATTCGGAGACAAAGTAGTGTCAAAACGCATGGAGGAAGAGATTTAAACACAAGTTTCCCCACAATTATTTTATTACAAAATATTTCGAAGCCTTGTTTACAAAATGGATGAGTTCTGCGGGTTTGATCAAATTTTGCCCTGTGTTAAAATTATTGTTGAGGTTATGTTTGTAATCAAATTCGTAAGAGACTTTCCTTGTAATTGTGATCATGAATTTAAACAAATGATTGAGGCGTCAGTCTTCACCTGATGATATTTTATGTTGTCCAATTTAGGGGTCTATTTTGTAACTCTCAACGATCATCATTACTAAAGGATCCCTCGTTAGTTAGTGATTAATCGGAATATAGTGATCAAATGGTATTTTGTAAGTTTTGCTTCTCGCTAAATGACGTAAATTGACATCAGCTGTCATCGTTAAATAGTTTATGCATTTTTACTATACACTATATTTCGTTCGTGTTGATTTGTCTTTATTAAAACTTACTTTTGCGAGTTTTTCTAGCGATGAACAGAGACATATTGATACAAGTAGTGGCAGAATTGGAAAAGAGTTCTTATAAACTATTATTAACTGATCGGTACAAGACACAAAGATCGTGATCGATTGTTAAATCAATATTTAAGAGATGTAACTGATCCGTTCTTTACAACAAAAGAAAATTTCAGAAAACACTAGCGACTTAGTAGGAAGGCTGGACAAGATTTGTTTTTAGAAATTTTACCTTACGTAGATAACGGCAGACTCAAAAAATTCCTGCTGTGAAATTTGTGTTAGCCCTGAGTTTTATGGCTCATGGCAGCTACCAAAAGCCTGTAGGAAGCAATAAGCAATATCTCAGTCCACAGTCTTTATGAAATTCTACAAATTATGCTAAAACACTTGCTCGTTTTTTTTTGTTTTTACTTTTATTACATATTTTTATTATTCCTGAAGAACCTATTGTTTTCTAATTCGTCAACATAGAGCTGATACTGTTACTGAGTCGTCTTTTTGATATATTTTTGTATATATTTTTTATATAACTTTACAGTCGCAAACTTTTCTTGCCGCTTTCGTATCAGTTATTATTGATTGTGATCAGTGTTATTTACTTATTGTTATTGCATTTCCAACATTTACGCGGTAACGACAGTAAAAAACATAAAAAGTACATGAACTGTCATGAACATATAGGCACTATAAAGTTGGTCGTTGTGCTACTATTCAACCTAAAATTGTAAACTTTTGCTATAACGATGGTTATCGAATTATAATGATAACGATAGGATTTAAGAAATACCAAATATGCTGAAATCGTTGTAGTTCAATAGCGACCAATGCTTAACGAGCATCACTATCGGACGGATAGTTGTTTAATGATAAGTTACAAAATAGACCCGTTAGATTTGAAAAAGTTTGATTTTGCTGTAACCCCCATTTTTATGCAACCCTATTTACGTACGGCAAATCTACCCTAACCTTCAGGTAACTTATTCGAACTTATATCACCCAAGCAACATTTAATATCGCGTTTACTAAGTTAGACTTGTACCAGAGTCGGAAGGTAACATGCTCGCGGCATTTGATAAGTGCATCGCATTTAACTATTACGCCCTACTGCCGAAATACCGCTTCCGGTAAAAGTCCGGTGCTTAAACAACAATCACAACTTCTGAACAAAACCCGGATATACAAGTCCTCGCAAATCAATCTGAATGACTGTAGGCGTCATTTCTCTCACAAATTTCGTCCACGAGCTTCGACAAAGACTTGTACAGAACTTTGTCGTACGCGACACCAGTTTATTACAGGTAACCGGGATGGTTATTTTGTCGCGTTTGTCCTCGTGGTAGCCCACACCTACATGGTACATGTCGTTGGAGCGGGAATTACGACGCCCATTCTAAGTCCACGGCCGGAAGCTACGACCTGACACCGTGTCTTAGACCTAGTAAAGTTGGAGAAGAGGGTCCCCGGGAACCACGACTCTCCTCATCGTTGGTGGCCAACAAACGCGCCTATAATTTCAGGTGCAATTGGTGCAAAACAATAATTTTGCTTTGATCGCCTAAACACGACGCGGGAGAGAAATAGCCCTACTCTACCCTATATTGAATATGCAACCAATTAATCTATCTCCCTAAAGTTTATGACTAGAAATTTCGATCTGATTTGAGGGCACCAGTTGACAAAATTCAGGAACGATTTAGTTATAAATTAGTAATTGACTGTTAAGTTTCAAAATCCCTGACTGGTGGTTACACTCAAGTTTGGAGTAAAGAATTTAATATAAAAAAATGTAGAATCAAAGAATCAGATAAGTTAAATTTGTAATTTAAGTAATCCGACAACCAAAGCGTTACGGCCCCTTTCCATCGGAAATGGAATCATTTGTTGCTGGCTACCTCTAGCTTTAAGCATTTACTTCAAATACCTCGAAACTTGGAAAATTATTTTAAATTTTGATTTTGGTTATTCCCAATTGTCGAATAAATTGAAATTGAAAATTCCCTGGTGAATGACTGATAAAATAAGTTCAACGAAAAACAAGTAAATTTTGACATAAAGTTAATTAATCAAAATAATATAACCCTTTCTCGGGCTTACCTAGAAAGTTTAACACCCTGGTTGATCGTCGTTGTTTGAACTGGCACTAACTTATTTATTAGCACTGGGCACTCTTAACGAAGTTAAAGTGATTTAATAAAAAAAAAATATAGTTTAAATTTGGAAAATTTAAACAAATCGCAAAGGCAGACACACGGATATCGACTAGCTAGAAAGACAGTCAAAAACCCAATTCCTCAAAACAAATGTGCCAAAACTTTAAATAGGGGACGCTAACTCGCCTACCCCCCTTCCCTTGTTACTCATTTTCCACATGTGTGGAATTATGCAAATTTGACTCTTACGACGCATTGGCATTCGATCAAACCTCGTTTAACTCGCTTAAAAATATTATTATTTCCTAGTTAGGGTGGTTTTTCGATTCGCAATATCAACATTATTAAACATACAATTTGTTAGTCCATTGGACAATATAATACAACATAGTAACGATAGCGAATCACCCCAATTACGCTGAAAGAGAAATGAAACTCCAAAATTGGTTGTTGTTCTGTCTGGAACTAATTGTTGAACGGAATGTAGTCAATGGATGTAACAACAAATTTTGTTTGTTTAAATTTTAACGGAAAGCATATGGAAGAAAGACGTAAGAAAACTGTAAATTTCGTAGTACTACCCCTTGTTAGATGTCGCCCCCAGTACTACAGCGCATGGCCTACTAAATCTGAACTGCGCTGCGCTTATTACGGCCGTAACAAAGCTCGGATTTTCAATGGAGCAATTGATTCCGCTAACCTCAAAAAATTCACCCTTAACCAACTCCATCTGTTAGCGAAATAGAAAAGAAAAATGTAATTTGAATTGAAATTATCCAATCACAATCACGTAACGTGTTTATTTTGTTAGGTTAACACTTTCTATTTTGTCATTTTGACGCGAAATAAATTTTCACGAATACGTTTCATGAACGTAAGAATACCTAATAATTACAATGATCAAATTATGAAACATAATATTTATATATAAAATGGAATTGCAAAATCTGAAAATGGATAGAGCACAGTAGAAAAATTAAAAGTAAAACTATCTATCTGCAGGAAGACAATACCTTTCTCGTAAGTTTATAATTTTAGAACCTTCCTACTTGTGAGTTTATTCTGAATGGATTTCGTTTTTATGTAATCTGTTTTTTTTTATAAACAAATGTTTAAAATTGGTTTCATTACTAATTGGATAATAACTTTACAAATTTTATCTTTGTGTTTATCACAGGTAAATATGGAATTCTGTATTAAATGTGGATGCAAAGTAGTAACCAGTGGTTGACAAGGATTTTTTGGAATTAAATATGATAAAACTTGTGTGGCAATATTAGCCAAGTCTTTTAAAAGCCCCACAAATTTACCGACCCCACGGTCTTGAAGCCAAACTAATCGTAACAAGGGTCCTGGAGTTGCTGTAGATAATAAAGAAGAAACATGTATTACAGTGAAATGTTTCATTTAGTTTTTTTTTATAATTTTATCAATTTTGGATTTGGTTTGGAGGTTGCTGGGAATTTGAAAATAACTGTTGTTATTTTCTCCACATTCAACGCACTATTTTCCCATGTTAGTACTTCAACCTTGATGAAATTCAAGGAAATTTAAATTATTGTGGCAATTTAGTTGATTTGTAGTTTAATATCTTTAAAGAGATGGCGCTAGTTAAGGGTAGATTTTTTGAGGTTAGCCGAATCAATCATTCAGCTAGTTTGTTACGGCCGTAATAAGCGCAGCGCAGTTCAGATTTAGTAGGCCATGTACAGCGCAAGGTTGGTAGAACTGACTAATTTGTATAATAGGTTGCCTCGTTTCCATTTAAAGCAATAGTCTGAATTTTTTCCCCCCGCAAAAGTTACTCGTGACGTCACAGTGTACTAAACTTTTACTACAGAGTCTGTCGATCATGCATTAGGTGTTCCTTCGCTAGAATAAATCCCAAAAAGCCACCCAATAAACTCCACGGAGCTTATAAACCTTAGGTTCTATTCGAACACCCAAAATTTCTGGGTTGATTTTACGTCACGAGTTACTTTCCCCCCCGCCCCGCAATTTTCAACGAGGCAACCTATTATACAAATTAGTCAGTTCTACCAACCTTGTTATGCCCAAAAAATGTATAGGGAGTTTGCGTTCTATATGTTCTTATTTTGTCTATGACTATCCCATGACCAACTTCATTAAACTATGTTATGGCCATTCCAATTCCATTAAAATGGGCTTCGTATGAAGTATGTCATGGATAGTCAAGGCCATCTGAATCAAAAAGCTACGCTTATAAGCGTAGCTTTTTGATTCAGACGGCCTTGTGGATAGTGATGAAGTGGTGCCATCTGTTTGTTAGACATCAAGGTAAAATTGCCGTCAAATTTGAAATTTTGTCAATCAAAAAACTCTGAAAATGCTCATTAAATGCATTATTTGTGGCAATTCTGAAAAACCTTTATTTCAATTTCCCAGCGACAGTGGAGTTAGAGCTAAATCGTTTGAGGTTCTTCGGGAAATTTGTGGTACTAGAAAAGAAATTCGTTAACATAGTTTAATGAAGTTGGTCATGTGATGGCGCAAGGTTGGTAGAACTGACTAATTTGTATAATAGGTTGCCTCGTTGAAAATTGCGGGGCGGGGGGGAAAGTAACTCGTGACGTAAAATCAACCCAGAAATTTTGGGTGTTCGAATAGAACCTAAGGTTTATAAGCTCCGTGGAGTTTATTGGGTGGCTTTTTGGGATTTATTCTAGTGAAGGAACACCTAATGCATGATCGACAGACTCTGTAGTAAAAGTTTAGTACACTGTGACGTCACGAGTAACTTTTGCGGGGGGAAAAAATTCAGACTATTGCTTTAAATGGAAACGAGGCAACCTATTATACAAATTAGTCAGTTCTACCAACCGTGTGATGGCGATGAATTGGCGATATCTAGTGAAATTTAGAATAACCACACATTTAAAAAGTTAAATATCAGGTTATGTTATATGCCATTTCATTGTCAAGAACTGTCAGTTTATACTTTTATGACACTATGGCAGGAACATGAAAAATTAGTTAGCGTCTTAGAACCTCGAATTCTGTAATTCTTGCATCGTTTTACTCCGAAATGATCAAGTTCCACGACGAAATTCCCATTCGGAGCGGTTTTGCTGTGATCTTTCATACTTGCTTGTGAAAAACCTATTTAGAGGAAAGTTAGCGTCTTAAAACCTCGATTTCTGTAATTTTTGCATCGTTTTACTCCGGAATGTTCAAGTTCCACGATGAAATTCCGATTCGGCGTTAGTTTGCTGTGATCCTTCACACTTGCGTGCGTAAAAACGCATTTAGAGGAAAGTTAGCCTCTTAGAACCTCGAATTCTGTAATGCTTGCATCGTTTTACTCCGAAATGATCAAGTTCCACGACGAAAACGTATAAACTGACAGTTTTTGACAATGAAATGGCATATAACATAACCTGATATTTAACTTTTTAAATGTGTGGTTATTCTAAATTTCACTAGATATCGCCACTTCATCTCCATCATTAAGGTACTATATCACAAAGATATCGCCAACGGTGCAGAGATATATCTCCTTCTCTTTTAATTTCGAGGCAGCAGCGAAATGTCATTAATGTAAATTCAGCTGTCAAAATTTGAATTTTCAAAGCGTTTGTTGTGTCTTGTGGATGTTTTTATATTTTTAACTGTTGTAATTGATAATTTTTAATTTCTTGTTGTTTGCTTGTTCGTAGTTTTAGTTTTTATAGATAGGTAGTTATATACCTAGGTGGTGTTTTATTAATTGTTTTCAAAACTATAAACATGGTGCTTAAGTGTTGTGTTGCAAATTGCAAAAACAGAGCCGAAAAAGGACGAATAGTTTTATTTAGTGTCCCTATAGCAGTGGCGGCTCGTGACTTTAGGACTTGGCAGTGCTGCAGAGCCCAAGTCCAAGTGTAATAATAAATAAAATAAAACGAATACAAACTATAGTAACTATACAAGGTGTTAGTAAATGGTTGGGAATAAATTTCAGGATAAACTCCTTATGAAAAATGTGGCTTAAAACCTAAATAAAGTTTTTCGTTAAAATGAGTAGTTTTCTCAAAAAATAAAATGTAGTCCACTGTTGGAGAATTTCTCTAATTAGTTCATTTGTCTGCCTAAAATTGCATTGGTTTTGAATTTTAAAAAATTCAACTTTCCACGTTTAAATTTTTTCTTTAAACCATTATTAAATCGTAGTATTTCAAAAAAAAAATACGGATATGCCAGAATACGTTTATTTTTGTTTTTTTCTTTTTTTGAGAAAACTACTCATTTTAACGAAAAACTTTATTTAGGTTTTAAGCCACATTTTTCGTAAGGATTTCACCCTGAAATTTATTCCCAACCATTTACTAACACCCTGTATAGGTATTAAAATAGGTAGGTACAGTCGGGACATTTTTAGTTGGCAAATTCCAGCGTATACCGAATGGAGCTTCTTGTCTAGTCGTCATAGCTGGATACAGAAACGCAAGAGCCAGTGGCGTAACATTTAAAAGACGTTAGTCGCGTAGGATGAAAATCAGGCGAGAAGGACCTGTGGGCGGAACTTAGCTTTGGCTTTCTCACTTAAATGCACTAAGTCATTAATACCACTATTTGTCCAATGTAAATCACCTCCATAAAGTATGCAAGTAAAGCAAAATACGCGATTTTTAATTTCACAGCCACAAATCCATTTGTATTTGCTGTAGATGTTCATGTTAAACTTTCGAACGTAAGTTTTTCCGCGACTTTTTGAGGAGCATTCGATAATTAACTCAGGTTTAGGACCTCCATTTCGTTTTATTTCCAGTTTTTCGTCAATACTTAGACGGGAAAAGTTTTGATATTTAGATGAAATATCGATTTTTATTATTTTATGTTAAACAACAATCCACTGAAAATTAGGAAGCGGCGGGCACGTGACGCAAAATCAATCCTAAATAAACGAGCCGTTGACTTGTTCATGTACTAATTCGCGTCACACTATCTGGCTACACGACTTGCAGCTCCGAGCCCATGCAAAACATGCATATAATACTTGGCGTTCATTGGTCAACTCAAGGCCAAGTATGATATTCAGGCTCTGAAATGCATTGAAATGACGATTTTGACGTTTGTAGGTCGGCTGCAACGACTAGTTGACGTCACGAGGCAGGAGACGGAGTAACGAATGTATTGTGGATTGCCGATATAATACAAAATAGTGAATGTTGATAGATTGCAGCCGAGTCTAACGAGTGAATGAAAAATGCTCGGAAAAATGCAGATATTATTTCCTTTTGGCAAATCTTGAATTAAAAAATACAATAATAACATAAATTATTTTTTCAAATTAAGAGCCGGTGCTGCAGCTCTGCAGCCCTTATTGAAAAACCGCCACTGCCCTATAGGTAAGTGTTTTATAGGTATATTTCAATATTTATTAATTTTTATTGTCCTTAGGTACCAAAAAATTATTGCTGCAACAGAAATGGCTTGACGTGTTAGGCAGATCATCTCCTAATAGAAATCTGCGAGTTTGTTCTGTAAAATACTTCCTTTCACTAATTAATTTACCCTATTAAACAAACATATATTTTAGGTACACTTTTGTGAATTTGATTTTGATGTTAGTACTCGTTTCAGCGTGAAAAAAAAATTGAGGTTGCATTATGTTTGTTTAGGCCGTTTTACCCAAGATGCTCTAGAAAACTTATTTTCCAACATCAGATATATAAATCCTGTCCCGAGTCCAAAATTTTTTAAAATGGCCATTAGAATAATTTCAGTGGCACAATTTTTTAAACCTAACAATCGTGGAAATTATGAAATAGATGACTCAGAGTATTTTGCGAATTTTTTAAACACAACACTCATTGACGAAATTGAAATCGACACTTCTTCACTCAATGAAGATTTTGTTGAAGATTTAAACATTGATGAAATACAAAGTTTGTATTATTTAACTGGCAGAACAATACATCAAATTATCAAGAATAGTCATCTGACTTGCAAGGTATGTTTAGAGGCAATCCAAACCAGTCCAAAGGATCCCTCGATAACTCAGTATAAGCAGTTGACTGAACTGAAAGCATTTTCAGATAAATTAATCTACCCTTCAAGGTACTTTAAATTAACCTTACCTAATAATTTATTTTTTCCTCTCTGTTTTTGTAGAAATGTGTTCAAATTAGTTGAAAGTGCAGAAGTCTATTTCCAGAAGTATCAAAGTTGCTTAATAAATGGAGAAACCAAACTGAAATTTATATCCAGAAGCTTTTTGAGAACAACATCTGATAGCTTGCCCAAGTGTCACCACTTAAAAGAAGCTATTGTTAATTTATTTTTCAAATCCAAAATTTATTTCCTTCTGAGATCTGTCAACAAAAATGATCACAAAGACAATGATCCCATCAAGTGTGACAGCAAAAGCATTGGCATGCGAAGAGCTGTAACAAATATTTATTAATCCTTTACAACCTAACCTTTATTATTGACAATGAATTTCAATACTTACCTGTGTACTTTCTCCTGAACGACAAAAATTTTAGTAGTTGCCCAACACATTAACACTAAGTCAAACAAAAATTATCAATTATAACAATTATAATATAAGATTTTCCAGTCTGTTTTTCCTGCAGAGAATAATCCATTTGCAGGAAACTTATAGTATTAACAATTTCCAGTTTGCATAATAATATTATAAAAGAATAAAGTGTGAGGTTATTACTAATACTAACATTTGATACTAATGACAATGACAGTTGAACAACTGTGAAAAATTCAAGCTCCCTAAAAAATACTCTTCATCTCTTTCTATGTAAGTTAATCTGTTTCACACGATACAAACAACCCTTAAAATTGTGTATACTTCTAGCTTTGTCACACTCACGGGATTTATTGATAATGTCCTCTCTTTTAATTTCGAGGCGAAAAATTGTGGAGCGGAATGGCGCTACCTTCTAGATATAGTACCTTATAGTTTTTTGTGTCCCGACGCCATCTACTGGCTTGTGGTAGGTGCACAATAAGACACAGCCAGCTGGATATCCTGGCTTTTTTATTTATTTAAATTTTCAAAATAATTTATTTATTAAATTAAAAGATTACATTTATTTTGAAGTTTTTATTTTCAATTTTTTTCGATACACTTCCATTGCATTTTTATAAATTTTGATTTAGTGTTTCTTTTCCTCCATTGCGACAAACAGAGATTTATGGCTTCCTCACCTTCAAAATTTTGCTCTTTATTTTGACATCGAATTTTGCATGTAACGTTTTCGGTACATTGCAGCCCGTAGTTGGAGCCCGAATTTTGGATTAACATTCTGACTTTTTATAATTTTGATTCTGCTCAGCGTTTCTTATTTTCTTTTTGAAACTTTCACAAGAATTTATATCTTCATTACTACATAAAACAGGATTTACACAATTTACTTATAGCGTCTTCAGCAGAAATATCGTAGATCAGTAGATCGGATGAAAATTCTATAAAAAATAGTTTTCAGTTAAAATAAAATTATCAATATTTTTTTACTATTACTGGAAGTAAGTCTGGACTGGAAAAGCAAGGAAGTTGTATTGAGTCGAGGGTACGGCCACATTCAGCAATCTATTGTTCGTGCCGAAGTATTTGCTGGTAAAATAAAGTCCACACACAGTGTAGCTGTTATACCTACACTTTAATAGGCTACAAAGTTGATAACTGCTTGTTACCCGTGTTTTTAATCCATTCCATAAAATGCCCAGGATATTTAATTGGATTTGAAAATCTATGGCGAGTTCCACATGGTTTAAATACATTTGCATTCTGCAAATTCTCGTAACAGTGGATTTATTATTTGACTTAATATGTCAAAATATATATATTTTTTTAATTTTGGCATAAGTTTCCGCGATTTTTATTTTTATCAAAGCCAGTAGATACATATAAAGTACCGACACGGGTGACAGCTTCGGATGACAGCACCACTAACGATTAGAATTCCGCTCGAGGCGCTACGATCGCGAATTTAAAAAGTCCATTTGAAAATTATTCAGCAATAATGCCGTCTTGTTGTGTCCTTAATTGCCGAAGCTTTTCTGGAGTAAGCTTTTACCGTTTGCCTATATCGAATAAAAGCCGATATAAGGCTTGGATTCTAAATATTGGACGAAGAAAATTATCCGAAAATGTTCGACTTTGCGAAGTTAGTATTTTCATACAAGAGCATTCATATCTTTAAATTTCGTACATACATAGTTTAATACATTTCGCCTATTTTTAGAAACATTTTACACCTGATCAGTTTGAAGGGAGATCTGACAAAAAGGTGCTGAGATGGAATGCGATTCCAACATATGTATTTTTTTAATATGTGAATCTATCTTTTTCAATCATGGTTCCATTTTGCAACAAAAAGACATTAAAATACTCCGTGAAAGTCAGAGGCAAATTTTAAAAATATAAAAATAGCAAGGTTGGTAGAACTGACTAATTTGTATAATAGGTTGCCTCGTTGAAAATTGCGGGGCGGGGGGGAAAGTAACTCGTGACGTAAAATCAACCCAGAAATTTTGGGTGTTCGAATAGAACCTAAGGTTTATAAGCTCCGTGGAGTTTATTGGGTGGCTTTTTGGGATTTATTCTAGCGAAGGAACACCTAATGCATGATCGACAGACTCTGTAGTAAAAGTTTAGTACACTGTGACGTCACGAGTAACTTTTGCGGGGGGAAAAAATTCAGACTATTGCTTTAAATGGAAACGAGGCAACCTATTATACAAATTAGTCAGTTGTACCAACCTTGAAAAATAGCTTAAATAGCGACATCTGTTGACGGACCCATCGCTACTGGTGCTGTCAGTGTCACTAAATGTCACCCGTGTCGGTACTTTATATGTATCTACTGGCTTTGATTTTTATAAAACAGCAGCGTCCCCTGACGGCTTGTGGTGGGTGCGTTTCCAAAAAAAAACGATAAAATGCATAGGAGTTTGCGTTCTATAGGTTTACTGTGTTGTCTATGAAATCTACCCTTAACTAACGCCATCTCTTTAAAGATATTAAACTACAAATCAACTAAATTGCCACAATAATTTAAATTTCCTTGAATTTCATCAAGGTTGAAGTACTAACATGGGAAAATAGTGCGTTGCATGTGGAGAAAATAACAACAGTTATTTTCAAATTCCCAGCAACCTCCAAACCAAATCCAAAATTGATAAAATTATTTAAAAAAAACTAAATGAAACATTTCACTGTAATACATGTTTCTTCTTTATTATCTACAGCAACTCCAGGACCCTTGTTATGATTAGTTTGGCTTCAAGACCGTGGGGTCTGTAAATTTGTGGGGCTTTTAAAAGACTTGGCTAATATTGCCACACAAGTTTTATCATATTTAATTCCAAAAAATCCTTGTCAACCACTGGTTACTACTTTGCATCCACATTTAATACAGAATTCCATATTTACCTGTGATAAACACAAAGATAAAATTTGTAAAGTTATTATCCAATTAGTAATTAAACCAATTTTGAACATTTGTTTATAAAAAAAAAAAACAGATTACATAAAAACGAAATCCATTCAGAATAAACTCACAAGTAGGAAGGTTCTAAAATTATAAACTTACGAGAAAGGTATTGTCTCCCTGCAGATAGATAGTTTTACTTTTAATTTTTCTACTGTGCTCTATCCATTTTCAGATTTTGCAATTCCATTTTATATATAAATATTATGTTTCATAATTTGATTATTGTAATTATTAGGTATTCTTACGTTCATGAAACGTATTCGTGAAAATTTATTTCGCGTCAAAATGACAAAATAGAAAGTGTTAACCTAACAAAATAAACACGTTACGTGATTGTGATTGGATAATTTCAATTCAAATTACATTTTTCTTTTCTATTTCGCTAACAGATGGAGTTGGTTAAGGGTGAATTCAAGGTTGGTACAACTGACTAATTTGTATAATAGGTTGCCTCGTTTCCATTTAAAGCAATAGTCTGAATTTTTTCCCCCCGCAAAAGTTACTCGTGACGTCACAGTGTACTAAACTTTTACTACAGAGTCTGTCGATCATGCATTAGGTGTTCCTTCGCTAGAATAAATCCCAAAAAGCCACCCAATAAACTCCACGGAGCTTATAAACCTTAGGTTCTATTCGAACACCCAAAATTTCTGGGTTGATTTTACGTCACGAGTTACTTTCCCCCCCGCCCCGCAATTTTCAACGAGGCAACCTATTATACAAATTAGTCAGTTCTACCAACCTTGGGTGAATTTCATAGACAACACAGTAAACCTATAGAACGCAAACTCCCATAGTTTTTTGTGTCCCGACGCCATCTGCTGGCTTGTGGTAGGTGCAAAAAATAAGACACAGCCAGCTGGATATCCTGGCTTTTTTATTTATTTTAATTTTCAAAATAATTTATTTATGAAATTAAAAGACTACATTTATTTTGAAGTTTTTATTTTCAATTTTTTTCGATACATTTCCATTGCATTCTTATAAATTTTGATTTGGTGTTTCTTTTCCTCAATTGCGACAAACAGAGATTTATGGCTTCCTCACCTTCAAAATTTTGCTCTTTATTTTGACATCGAATTTTGCATGTAACGTTTTCGGTACATTGCAGCCCGTACTTGCAGCCCGAATTTTGGATTAACATTCTGGCTTTTTATAATTTTGATTATGCTCAGCGTTTCTTATTTTCTTTTTGAAACTTTCACAAGAATTTATATCTTCATTACTACATAAAACAGGATTTACACAATTTACTTATAGCATCTTCAGTAAAATATCGTAGATTGGTAGATCGGATGAAAATTCTATAAAAAATAGTTTTCAGTTAAAATATAATTATCAATATTTTTTTACTATTACTGGAAGTAAGTCTGGACTGGAAAAGGAGGGAAGTTGAATTGAGTCGAGGGTACGGCCACATTCAGCAATCTATTTTGTTCGTGCCGAAGTATTATTTGCTGGTAAAATGAAGTCCACACACAGTGTAGCTGTTATACCTACACTTTCATAGGCTACAAAGTTGATGACTGCTTGTTACCCGTGTTTTTAATCCATTCCATAAAATGCCCAGGATATTTAATTGAATTTGAAAATCTATGGCGAGTTCCACATGGTTTAAATACCTTTGCACTCTGCAAATTCTCGTAACAGTAGACTTATTGTTTATGACTTAAATGTCAAAATATATATATAGTTTTAATTTTGGCATAAGTTTCCGCGATTTTTATTTTTATAAAACGGCAGCGTCCCCTGGCGGCTTGTGGTGGGTGCGTTTCCAAAAAAACCGATAAAATGCATAGGAGTTTGCGTTCTATAGGTTTACTGTGTTGTCTATGGTGAATTTTTTGAGGTTAGCGGAATCAATTGCTCCATTGAAAATCCGAGCTTTGTTACGGCCGTAATAAGCGCAGCGCAGTTCAGATTTAGTAGGCCATGATAAAAATAAAAATCGCGGAAACTTATGCCAAAATTAAAAAAATATATATATATTTTGACATATTAAGTCAAATAATAAATCCACTGTTACGAGAATTTGCAGAATGCAAAGGTATTTAAACCATGTGGAACTCGCCATAGATTTTCAAATCCAATTAAATATCCTGGGCATTTTATGGAATGGATTAAAAACACGGGTAACAAGCAGTTATCAACTTTGTAGCCTATTAAAGTGTAGGTATAACAGCTACATTGTGTGTGGACTTTATTTTACCAGCAAATACTTCGGCACGGACAATAGATTGCTGAATGTGGCCGTACCCTCGACTCAATACAACTTCCTTGCTTTTCCAGTCCAGACTTACTTCCAGTAATAGTAAAAAAATATTGATAATTATATTTTAACTGAAAACTATTTTTTATAGAATTTTCATCCGATCTACTAATCTACGATATTTCTGCTGAAGACGCTATAAGTAAATTGTGTAAATCCTGTTTTATGTAGTAATGAAGATATAAATTCTTGTGAAAGTTTCAAAAAGAAAATAAGAAAAGCTGAGCATAATCAAAATTATAAAAAGTCAGAATGTTAATCCAAAATTCGGGCTGCAACTACGGGCTGCAATGTACCGAAAACGTTACATGCAAAATTCGATGTCAAAATAAAGAGCAAAATTTTGAAGGTGAGGAAGCCATAAATCTCTGTTTGTCGCAATGGAGGAAAAGAAACACCAAATCAAAATTTATAAAAATGCAATGGAAGTGTATCGAAAAAAATTGAAAATAAAAACTTCAAAATAAATGTAGTCTTTTAATTTAATAAATAAATTATTTTGAAAATTTAAATAAATAAAAAAGCCAGGATATCCAGCCGGCTGTGTCTTATTGTGCACCTACCACAAGCCAGTAGATGGCGTCGGGACACAAAAAACTATGGGAGTTTGCGTTCTATAGGTTTACTGTGTTGTCTACGTCCATCATCGACTTGTCATTTGGTTTTCTTTTTATCGACATTTGGGATGGCCATAACATAGTTTAATGAAGTTGGTCATGACTATCCATAACATACTTTATACGAAGCGCATTTTAATGGAATTGGAATGGCCATAACATAGTTTAATGAAGTTGGTCATGTACAGCGGTACTATTTTTACATTTTCACTATTTTCTACGTTTTTCCTACAGAAATTTCTACCTACTTCCCTTATAAAACTATGTTAGTAAATGGGCAGTAATCGTACGGTGCAAGATTTGCTTACAATGATTAAATAAAGAAAATTGGTTTGTAATTCAGAATTACGATTACTCCAGCTTAAATTAGGGTTAAATTGGATATCAAAATGTTCAGAAAAATACAGCGCTTCTTTCTAAAATAGCGGGTTTGTAACTTGACTTTGTTTAAACAAGAATTTATCAATTTCGCTAAATTTTCCCACGACTGACCACACGTGCAAGTGTAATCTGATATCTTATTTAAAAGTCTCGATCTGTAACGCGTCTTTCGTCGTCCCCTTAACTAATCGGACCACTCTTGGCTGGCGACGCTGGGTTTAAAATCTAAATTGCAGACACCAAATTCTAGTGGACCAATTCATTTGTGAATATTTTAAACGATTCGACCGATTTACAAGGATTTAAACTAATTAACAAATTTTACTATATGGATTTAGCAACCCCGAACAAAGCTTCCTATTGAATATAAACATCTTATGTGAAATTTAAATGAAACATCATTTACGACCAAACTCAGACGAATTGAATTATTATCAACATTGTTAATTCTAGTTAAATTTTGTTTTTGTCACCCAAAATACACGGCGACTCCTTTCTAAACGGATGTATTAATTTATTTTTTCCACTCTCTACATGGTAAGTACGTTGTTATGACATTGATTTGGTGGATGTAGGTACAACTTTTTTGACCTACCGTTGGTTACTATTAACGACGGGATGTAAGTAACCACTTACCTCCCTCGGGGAAATAAGTGACAAAAATTAAACCAAACAAAACACTAATATGCCTTATGGTAACGTTTATTCGATTTCTGTGGCAGGGGGAAGGAACATGAAGCGTTTGCAGCCTCAGCAACTTCCATTTCTCTTTTAATTTTGTTCAAATTCATTTTACAAACTTTTGACACGACGCTTTTAATATTGACGTTTTGTGTGATGAAAGTCGTAGCAACCGGCAACAGATATACTAATATTTTATTCAAATATTTAAAATAAATTCATCAAAAAGAAAATATGCAGTTCAAAATAACTTTGAGAGTGGAAAAAATATTATAAACAATTCGGGAGGTAACTAATTTAACCAGTCTCGGATTCTATTGCTACCCCTCGCTATCGCTCGGGGGCAAACTTGTCCTCGACAGGTAAATATTAGTTACCTCCCTTAATGTTTAAATAACTATTTTCTAACACTAATATCTTATACTGTTTCCATGGTGCATTTGAGCTCACACCTTATGTTTCCCATAAAATACGCTTGTCTCTATAAGACACGTCGTCAATAGCAACGTATCTTATAGAGTCATAAAATACGCTCACACACATCATTCAAGTAACATTTTATTCATCATTTTTACAGTAATTATCACAAAAGTGAAAAGTACAATTATTGAATTGGAATTGCCATATTAGCTTCGTGCTCTTGTTCCTAACATCTTCTTTAACTTCTGCTGTTTCATCCAATGCAAGTGCCCGGCCATCGAAAATAGCAATCTTTACATTTTCTTCAAATGATTCTTGCCGTAGTGTGAATTAACTTTTAATGAAGTTCTACACGATTACCCCATATCAAGAAAAGCCAAAATGACATCTTCCGTTACCTCCGTGATGCTTTTTTTTATTGTTCCGGCCTTGAAACGAAACATACACCTTTTCGTATGCACTTTTAGACTTCATTTGTAACAAATTGCCCCTTTTTTTAATTTCTTCTGGAACGTTTTGGCACATTTCAACGATGAAAATTGTTTTTTTCCAAATTTGTTGATATTATTACCATAGTACCCACGGCAACCTCCGCATTTTGTGTATTGTGACGCGCTTCGAATAATTTCTGAATTTATTAAAATTTCTGATAAGATGTTAGTGTTAGAAAAAATCTTGAAGACAACGCGTGTTTTATAGTTTAAAAATCTCGATCTATTAAATCCTCGCTCCCTGCGGTCGCTCTGATTTAAACTACGATCTCGATTTTTAAATCGTCTATAAAACCCTTGTTGTCTTAATAGCTATATCGTTATATCTCTATTTTCATCCAATTTTAAACAACAATTAAATTATTTATCTTTTCGTATGCAAATGAATGCCTTGCTTGGTCGACTGGTCGAGTGTGGTGCGCGTCTCGCCACCCTGACAACTTAGAGAAATACCAGATGGCCTTTTGCAAGAAACTAAGGAAGTTAATTTTGCGATTTGAAACGGTCTTAAATTCCAGGAAACCCTTCGTGGGAACGGCTCTGTTTTTCTCAACATTCTGACATTTACGAGACATGTGTGTATTTAAAAATGGAAATAAATGGAATGCATAAATTGCACAGAAACAATTTGGAGGTCGTTAAGACAAATTTGAATTTGTTGAATTTAAGGTGAATAATTACCGCGATGGTAATAAAATAAAATGTATAAATACCGCGTTCATCACAGTACCTACGGCTTGCGATAAACAATACAAATTTGCCCGACATCAATATGTTACACTTAAAAAATTGTAAGTACAAAAATTCCACATGACATTGACATTTTATGCTACCAACCTAAAATCTTTCATTAAAAATTCCTGTTTCGATTTTCTTGCCGAGGCAGGGAAATGCTATTTTCCAGACAATTTAGACGAATGAAAAATCAGTTTTTCTAGAAAAAATGATTTTGAGTATAAAATAAAAGGAAATTCAAAGTTAAAAAAAGATTCTGTGCCATCAATTTTAAATTTTCCATCACACCTATTACAAAAAAATCAGTCATGGGGAAAATAGAAAACGGAAACCAATTGAAAATAGATAAATTGAATACTGAATGTGATTAGTGATTATGTACACTTCTATTCAAAAAAAAAAGCGTACAAGTAGTGAGCCCAATTTTGGCTAGATTGCCATATCGTAAACTTATCTTTTAATTGTTGTTACTTAGAAACCTGTAACAAAACCCGTGATGATAGCTGGATTTGATCGATGTATTCTTCAGAGATTTTAATGTGTATAAATGTTTTTAATGTTTATAAATGTTTTTTAGGCAAGTATTACCAATTATGTACAGTCGTTGATCAAAATAAAATAGGACAAAGTAAATTTCGATTGTGTAATTCGATATTTTTGCGAAATCCATCTCTTAGGAAACAAAAGTGTCAAAAATAAAAAAACAATTCTGATAAGTGTCATTCGACAATATTTCAAAAACTCAGAATCATTCAATTGAACAAAGTGACAGTGACGAGATGACAAGTGAAAAAACACAACCTAACTTTTTGTAAATCAATCGTCAAGTCAAATCAAGTTGTAATCTGAGACACATACGCCTCAGTTACACTACACAAATTTTTGAATTGTGAAACTGTCTAAGGTAACACTTTGTCCTATTTTATTTTGGTCAACGACTGTACCTACTACAAACACAATTCAAACTTTTATTCACAATTTTATGGAAAAAGGCAACTCTCAACAATCTAACAACAATTTAAAAATTTATAAAAAACAGTGTTCACACATTTGACATACGGTCGGTGGACAAATAAAACTGGGACACTTAAAATTTAATCTATGTAAATCAGACCATTGAATTGTCAATGTATTTGTCAGTGTCTATATAATATGTCATACCTAAGTTAACCTATTTGTGATAAAGCCGTAATTAAACGATGCAAATTTGTAAATTTTGACTTATGTGATTGTCATTTTTGTCCCAGTTTTATTTGTCCATCGACTGTACATACAAAATGTCAGTAATACGTTTTCTTGGAAACGATTAATTAATTTTATCCCCATTTACAGCAGCCTTCAATACGTGTACGCTTTTTTTTTAATAGAAGTGTACAGTCGCGAGCAATAAATGTTGGTCGTCAAGGTCATTCTTTGACGCACTCTAAAATGCTCCATTTTAAAACAGTCGTAAATATCCCCACCACCAATATTCGTCGTCAGCTGTTTGTTTGGTGGGTAAACAAAGCGTTCTCAGCGTTACTCACATGTATAGTGGAGAAGTGTTTTGTGGTTTTTTCCAAGTTTAATTTGGTAGGTGGTAGCTAGAAGTGCATATGTTATATTTAGAAACTATTTAGTGTTAGATTTAAGTAAAAAAAACTTTTGTTTTTTTTTTCATATTATTTTACTTATTTTTGATAACCTCACGGTTGTCTTCTTAAAAACACTATAAATAAACCTGATAAACACTAAATGAACTACAAACACTGTTGAATAGCATACGATGGCGCTGTTTGTTTACCCACCAAACAGCTGATCGGCGGCCATATTGCCTACTTGGTGGAACTGATCTATTGTCATTTTGTTCTAATTATTTTGACACTTTGTTGACTTGGGCCTAATCAGGTAGGGAAATTTTTTAAATTTGGGATAATTTAACCAAATTTTGAAATGACATTGACGACCAAAATATATTGCTCGCGACAGTACTTACCTACAAAAAAAAATGATGCTCTCTAAATGAAAATTTCAAGTACTTATTATGAAACTATTTATAAAAATATAAAAGTATTCTTTTAGAAAAATTGGTATAATTAAAAAGCCAATAATTAGAATTACTGAGGAAATTGAAGAAGTGCCTTTGCCATCCACTTCCCAAAATTTTCTTGAACAACTATCCATAAAAAGGTTGTAGCATGACAAAATGCCAATATTTCATCGGGCCCAAGTGATCCTACAAATGCACGCGGGACCGTAACAACGCCGCTCAAACACCTGGAGCTAGCATCAAGAGCGGAAAAGACATCGATGACAACGTCACATGTCGACACGAGGCGCCCACCTTCCGTGACATTTTTCGGGACGCTCGTTTCAAGTTCTTTCAAGTTTTTTTGTTATTGTTTGTTGGTTCAGATCAATTGATCTTCGTGGAAACTGTGCCAGCCACAAGGAGCAGCTGGAAGAACAGATGTTAGCCCCATGACGTCAAGCTGAGGTGGCTTCACGCCTCTGGGTTGTCTAGCTGCGGCCCATCTTTTTACCGGCGCAAATGAGTTCCTCCAAATGCAGGTACCAAGGTGGATATCAGGTCAGATAGCAAAATGTAGAGGATTATCAGGGACGGGCTAATTACACGAAAATGCAGCAAAGCAGATACTCTTCAAAGTATTTATTCTTTCTCAAAATGAAACACAAAATGTTCATATACCGGGTGTAGAATTGGTTTACGAGACATAGGATTTTCCATGTAAAAATAAAGAGTTTCAATTATTGGCTCCCCTAATAATTTTATGGCAAAATAGTTAAAATGAAAGTTAGAGAGAATTAAAAATACTGTCTAATTACACTCTTTGTTTTTTTCTAACATTTTGTGGTACTGAAAGAAACGCAAGAAAGGACTTAACACAAAAATACTAAAAAGTAGCACTAGCCATGAAATTTGACTTTTAAAATACTATGTATTTGTCGGATGGTTTCTCTATTATTTAATTGTCTTTTGATTTGCCTTTCAAATAAAGTCGTACTCCTGAACAGGATGAATGAAAAGGTGTCTTCCATTAAATGCTCAAACTTCTCTACAATTCTTCCAATTGTTTCTGTGGCAGAAATTGATCGGTCTGGGAAACCTGAAGCAAATATTGCTTGGAAGTTGCTTAAAAAAGATCCTCCATAATAACATTTAAAGAAAGAAATACAATTTCATGCTTAGTAGTACTTTTGACTGTTTTTGTGTCAACTTCTTTCTTGCCTTTCTTTCAGTACCACAAGATGTTAGAAAAAAAGTAAGACTGAAATTAGACAGTAATTTTAATTCTCTCCAACTTTCATTTTAACTATTTTGCCGTAAAATTATTAGGGGAGCCAATAATTGAAACTCTTTATTTTTACATGTAAAATCCTATGTCTCGTAAACCAATTCTACACCCGGTATGTTTATTCAATATACAAATTAATAGTTATTTACACAATTAGTAGGATAAAAGCAATATTACAGGATTCGAGTGTGAAGATTGCAATGACGAGGGCGTTAGCCCGAGTTCATCTGTAATCACACGAGTTTCCTGTAATATGCTTTAGCCCACGTGTTATGTACAAAATTTTATCTAAGACCGCCCCGAATTAAAAAAAAAGGTAAATCTAATTTATTTCCGCCAGTTTCATTACACCACTCAGTGGAATAATGACTTACTTATCCCACTGAGTGGGGTAATGAAGCTCACTTATCCCACTGAGGGGAGTAATGCAATGCGTCCGGTAATGAAGTTCCTTATTCCACTCAAATGAGTGGGATAAGTGTCATTTATCCCACGGGATTAGATAAATTTTATTATAATACGAAACTGCTTTCACATAGCGTGTACTTGTCACCAAAAAAAATTGATACTAAGTGTTGTATACTTATCCTTAATTTTAAGTGGGGTGGGTAGGGGTACCTACCTTATTGAAAATCATGGAAAAAATTAAACATTTTACTGAATTTTAACTGGTGGCTAATGGCCAGTCCGGATGGAGGAACTCATTTGCCACCCTTTTTACCGTTCCCATTTTCTTCTTTCTCTTTCTCTTCTCTCTCTTAAGGGTGACCGATACCAGCGTTGACTAGAGTGTATTTCATTAATTGCAAAGAACTCAGTTAATACGCAATCATTCGTCAAGTATCATACATCAAATTAAAGATTTTTTAACTCTCCAGACCGCAGCGCTATACTTTTTTTTATAAGAGAAAAAGATTGTCTGATGATGTGATAAAAACCTAAAGTGCGCCGCTTTAATTCGATTTTTTATTACCTAAATTTCAATATTATGCTTCCAGATTTTGTAGAATGAATCTAAATAAGTTTACTGAGTCCGCTGCGTTGTGAAATTGTGGATGAAACCTTTGTTTTTTTTTATATTGAGCTTAATGTAAAAGTTAAATTTTTCGTCTTCCAGGCGAACATTTCGTTAGAATATTTTGTAATTCTATACAATATATTTACCTTTACCTACTACATTAAATAATAATTAAAAAAAACAGAAGTTGTGGAAGTTATTCATTTATAAATTTGCGAATAAAAACGGTTTTAGTTCATCGCTTTTGCCACCAGAGGCAGTAGAGGCACATCTTTTCTCCGATTTCAAAACTACGTACCTGTTTAGGAACGGGACAAATCCGGGGGTTAGTTTGGGCCGCCGATCAGTTTTCAACCAGGAAATTTTATGACTTTACAGATAATACCCTGTCCCGGTATTATTCGAATGTGACCTGTGCAGCCGAACCGTTCGGACGTGTCTGCAGTGATCTGAGTGTTTTGTTCTAACTTTCGGTGTTAAGTGCAGAGCAATCATGTCCGCTGCTCGAAGCTCGGCGCGCGGCCGAAAGGGTGCAGAGCCCCTCGAAAAAGTTACCTCCAAGATGCAGTCGAGAGAGACCCCATCTCCGCCTTCAGCCACTGCTGCGTCAACCCCATCCACCAGGTCCATGACGTTGGCAAGAAAATCCGGTGAGTCGAAAACCTTACCATCTATAATCGAAAACACCCCATCCCCCGAGCTCTTCCCCTCTAACTCGAGAGTCTCGTCGCCGACCCCAACAGCAACCCATTCGACGCCACCTTCTCCCGCAAACCAACCGCCCCCCGACTTCAAGTACACGGTGAGAGATATTCCCGCCAACCTCGCCACCCAGAAGGCATTTTATAACCTTCTGGTCGTCACTCTCGGTTTGAAATCCATTCAGCTGAGGGTGAACTATAACAAAACCGCGTTGGTCATCACCAAAGCCCCTCTCGCCCCCAACTTCGTAAAGACCCTTCAGGTCGCCGCGAACAGCCCAACGATCACCATCGCCCCCATAAATCGGAAAACGCCCGGACCCGCGTCTGCCCCCAAAAAAACCACCTTCTCGGTGGTCGTCCGCGACGTCCCCCAAGATATCTTCGCCGAGGAGATCGCCGCCCTCTGTCCTCCACTGTCGATAGTTAAGGCCTGGAGAATCGTCTCCAGGAAATCTAATCGCCCCACCTCATTCATCCGCGTTCTGTCGACCGACAAGCTTATCGTTCTTTACGGCCGCACCTTCGAGTGCGAGACCTCACACCCCCCCACCCCCACAGCTTTGCAGTGCCCCAGGTGTTTTCAGTTCGGCCACGGTCAGGCCGAATGCACCAACAAAGCCATCTGCCCCAAATGCCCCGAAAGCCACCCGCCAAACCGATGCCCCGCGAAAGAGCCCTCTTGCTCCTCTTGCAACGGCCCCCACCCTGCATGGTCGCGCGCGTGCCCGAGTTTCAAACAGATCCTAGTGACTGATGAAACTCCTGTTCTCCCCGTCAAAATCATCGACCCCCCGACCGCGATGGCCGAACCGACCGACTCCGATTCGGACCTCGAAGACGACACCATCATCACCATCATCAAGAGCTTGATCACCTTCATGACCAAGACTCTGTTCGACCTCTTCCCCATGCAGCGGTCGAAAATTCAAACCATCCTCGAAAACACTTCCAAATCGGTTTTCAACGTCGTGACCAAAGTGTCCCACTCCGGACACAAAATCCACCTCACTTTCGACCAGTGAAGTGGCCCCCAAGCCCCCCCCCCCCTTTTTTTCAACTGTCACGCATAGATGGCTCCGATACAAATGGGATGCATAAATATTCGCGGCATAAATCGTAAATTCAATCACCTCAAAAAGTTTCTCGCGCAGGATAAAATTTCAATTCTGACCATCTCGGAAACCCACACGGTAAAATCAATCGTCATTCCAAAATTTCACTGCTATCAACGGAATTAATCCCACCCGCAGCGGCGGCGTCGCCCTCCTCGTCGCTCAAAACCTCGCCTCCACTCCCCACACACTACCTAACCACCTCAACCACCTAGAAGCCGTCGTAGCCAATCTCCACCTCCAAAACATGTCCATCTTAATCATCTCCTACTACAACCGCCCCCAAGACAGAGTTTCCGCTGATCTGCTTCGCTACGCGGCCCAACATAACTTTGCAATCGTCCTCGGAGATTTTAACGCTCGTCACACAGACTTCGGTGACACCCAAACGAACCCCAACGGCAGGTCACTGAACTCCCTTATAATCACTCTTCCGCTGTGCCGTCTGCACAACACCGATCCCACTTTTTTAAGTCACACGGGTTGTTCCATCTCAGATCACATCCTCTCAACAGAAAACTTCGTCCCCTTCTTGTACCCCCATTGCAGCATAGGAACAACCGTCACTTCCGATCACGTCCCATTAAAAACACACCTCCTTTTAGATGGCCCTCGTCCCCCCCCCCCCCAGCATTCATCCCAATCACCAACTTCAAACAGGCCGATTGGCAAAAATTTCAACAACTCGTCTCCGACAACCTCCCGGTCATCGCACCCACAGTCGATTTCCTGACTGTCGACCGTCAAGTCGCGCAATTCACCGAAGTCCTCAAAACAGCCCAATCGCAATCAGTTCCGCGTAAATTCATCCCCATCAACAAACGTCCGATTCCCGCGCGAATCCTAGCATTGATCCGCGAAAAACGTCGCGTTTACCGCAGCTTCATTCAAACTAGAGACCCCGCGTAAAAACCATCTTCAACAGACTCAATGCGCAAGTCAGAAGAGACCTGAACCGTTTCCGTGAGGAGCAGTGGTCGACTCTTGTCGACTCCTCGACTACCGGAACGGGAAGAAGTTCTGGACTCAACTCCAAACTCTGACAGGACAGAAAACCACCACTGTCCACCACCTCGTTCGGAACAACGCAATCATAAACACCCCCCTTGAAAAAGCAAATTGCTACGCCGAAACCCTTGAACAAATCCACCAAGTCCCCAACGACCCCCACTTCAACGACGCTTTTTTCGCGCAAGTGATAAGAAGCGTCAACAACTTCCGTCGGAACCCCCCCAACCATCCCCTCCGCCTCCTCCCGGAAGACGACTCTCTCGTCGTCGAGGTTCTTCCGGACGAGGTGGAAGCGCACATCAGGCAGTTGAAGAGCAAAAAGGCCCCGGGGCCCGACGAACTTAAAGCCCCCATATTTAAAAACCTCCCTCGGATTGCCATTGTTGCCCTGACAGTTATCTTTAATAATTGCATGCGCGCCCACCATTTCCCCCCGGCCTGGAAACATGCCACCACGGTCATGATCCCCAAACCGGGAAAAGACCCAACCAACCCCCTTTCATACCGCCCCATTTCCCTCCTGAACATTGCAGGGAAGGTTTTTGAGAAAATCCTCTCAAAACACCTGGAGAATCAAGCCAAACCCGCTCAAATCCCAGTCCATCTTAATGTCCTACTCCGGAGCCAGGTCCCGCCACCAAGCCCCCCATCTCCTACTCAACAACCAGGCCATCCCCAAACTTCAACACATCCGCTACCTCGGCGTCACCTTTTCCAAAAATTGTACCCTCAACCAGGACGTCAAGGAAACCTTCAAAAAATCCCGCAACCGAGCCAACCTCCTGTACAGGATTCGAGGGCGCATCCGTGGGTGCGATTCGAAAACCCTGTACCACACCTACAAATCCTACATCCGTCCCGTCATCGAATACCGCGCCCCCATCTACGCCACCCTATACCCGGCCCTCCTCCACCAAATCTCCGCCTGCGAGAGAAGAATGCTCCGCAGGATCTTTCGACTCCCCGACAGGTTCCCCTCCGACAACCTCCACCAGGAAACCAACACAATCCCGATCCAATCCCGCCTCAAAGAACTCCAGAGCCGCTACGTGACACGCACCCTAAACTCCAACAACGCCCTCGCCATCCAAACCCTGTCCACCTCGTTTAAATACCCGTCACGAGACGGCCGCCTCCTCTACAGAATCCAGGAAAATTCCAAAGGCCAAGTTAAAACACCCCCCAACAGCTCTCCTCTCACCAGCCTACACCGACCTACCAGATGACTTCCAGGAGCTTGTGGACTCAACCTCCTTGACCATGCGGTAGCCATCGGCGACGCCAGGACTACCGGGACTCAGGACATCTACCCCGGTAAACCCTTCTAACCCCCCTTGTTCTCTTTCTGCTCTTCTTTCTCCATTCCAGATACTGAACAACAGGACCCAGAAGACAAAAAGAACAATCCAGTAGCAGAACCATCCACCCACAGGAACCTCAAGGACGCCCAGGACACCATCTGTACCCCCCAGCCCCATCTGCCTCACCTAGTATATAAGTTTTTGTTTCACCTAGCATAAGTTCACTGTTACCATCAAACGTTATTTAACTTCCATTGTATTCAGGTTGTTTTTTTTTTTCGTTCTATTGTATCATTATTGTATTATAACCATATCATTGTCTAACATTAAGTATAACATTGTAATTAGAATAATCCCAGCGCTGAAAAGGCCTTAAGCCTCAGCAGCGCCCCCTTGGAAAACTTTGCCATAGCCCTAAGAACGAATGAAATGTAATAAATAAGCAAGGAAATAAATGAAGTTGAATCTTGAAAATCTATTATTCGAATTTCTTCAGAAATTCTAATATAAACAATGACCGTACAGAGCTAATTCATTATTGCTTTTTTTTATGAAAACTAATTTTGGGAATTAAATATTAGGTTTTTTGAAAATATGTACGTATAAAAATAATGAATAAATTGTTGTCTAATTTAGTCCGCACATTGTTACGTCAACGTCATTAACATTATATAATATACAGGGTCGCTACAAAGTATGGCAACAGTTAAATATCTCGAGAATGGTTTCTCGGAAATCCTTGAGAATTGGTAAGGAGTTAAGAGCATTTAAATTCTATTCTTTCCAATTTTTTCAGTTTTATACCTTCATTTGTTTTCGAGATACAAGGCTAACTTGAATTTTTTTAAATGGCAACAGGGGTTAATTTTATGATTTTTAAAAAGAGGTTTTTTTTTCTGAATTCAACGATGTATCACATGTAATAATAGTTTACATAAGAATGGTAATTTTTTTTTTTTTTAAATTCAAAAATAAATAAACAGTTATCTTTGAAAACAGTTTCTATTATTAATTTATTTATTACTTATTTATTTATTATAAAAATGCTTTATTTAAGTGAAACCGAGCGGATAGAAGTTCTAATGATGATTGGATATGGTAATAGGAAACGAAGCTGTGCTGAAGTGATGACACTTTTGATGACACACAAAAAATGAAACGGTCATTATGTGATACAGTGTTGAATTAAAAAAAACACTCTTTATCATGAAATTAACCCCTGTTGCCATTTAAAAAAATTCAAGTTAGCTTTGTATCTCGAAAACAAATGACGGTATTAAACTAAAAAAAAATTACAAATTATAGAATTTAAATGCCCTTAACTCCGTAGCAAATTTCAAAGAATTCCAACAAACGGTTTGATAGGTTTAATAAAAAGAGCCTCAAACGGTAGCTACGTTTATTTATTTTTGAATTAAATTTAAAAAAAAAATTTTAGGGTTGTTATGTACACTATTATTACATGTGATACATCGTTGAATTCAGAAAACAATAGTATATTGTATATCAAGAGTTGAAAATGAAAGATTTCACACGAGTTTGCAGAATTGAGCCACAAGCCGTAGGCGCGTGGCTTAAGCAAACGAGTGTGAAATCGAATTTTCAACACGTGGTATACACGATATTTTTCCGACGACCACAAAAAAAACGCTAATATTCGGCACCCCTTCAAACTTCAAATATCATTCGACAGAGCTGCGGACAAAATAATTATGCCGTTGCGCGGAGATAGACATCGTTAATCATCGGCCCGTGTACAATATAAAAACACACAGCTGTCAGCCAATCAGATTTCTCAAATTTTTCATTGTACACGGTTAGGCTGTTCGTTCGTGTTCGTGTTGAAATCATTTGCAATTTTAAATTTTCACTAAGGAAAAACCGTGTGAAATGTGCCATATTTCACAGTGGTCGTCTGAAAATCTCTTTTCAAAAATTATAAAATTAACCCCTGTTGCCTTTTAAAAAAAATCTAGTTAGCCTTGTATCTCGAAAACAAATGATGGTATAAAACTGAAAAAATTGCAAAGAATAGAATTTAAATGCTCTTAACTTCGTACCAAATCTCAAGGATTTCCAAGAAACCATTCTCGAGATATTTAACTGTTGCCATACTTTGTAGCGAGCCTGTATATACCGGGTGAATTATGAAAAATCTTTGGTGATGTAACATCCTTATTTTTCATACGATTTTAATAATTGATGTGTGAAGCAAAATCGTTTTAAATGGGCTACAATTTGAATTGATCCAATATTTGTTCTTGAGTTCTGTTTTTGACGGGCAGGGCCGGATTGCGGCGATGGTCAACTTTTAAATCTCCCGTTTAAAATGTACCTGAAAAGGTGATGGCTGGATTGCGGCAGTGATAGCATTCGGGTAAAAAGCGGCAGGGCCGGATTGCGGCGATGGACTTATAAATCTCTCCGACTTTCGTCTACGTATATTTTTGCATTGCAGCTCTTCACCGTGCAAAGACGTAAAAGACTCTAAAAGAATCAACTCTTTACCACGTTCACTAAATATCACTTCCATCTTCACTTCTCCTCTTGTGTCGTTTACTGTTAAGACTAATCAGAATTTTGAAAAACTGGATATTTATAACAGGACTTTTATGGTAGGTAATAGACATTTTAGGATTAAATATCCCTTCCTTAATGATGTCCAGTAATTTCGCCGACCGGCCGCAATCCGGCCCCTACCTTTACAGGTACAATTTCAATTCCGCCGTAATACGGCCCTCCACGTACAGGTAAAGTATGACCACGGCCGCAATCTGGCCACACCGTTTTTGACAAATGATAGTCAACTTTTTTTTTCAAATTGCACTATTAACTTTTTTTACTCAGTTTTATAGACATTTTTATTTAGAATATGAAAATGTAAACAACATGTTCATGCATAGAAACAAAAAGAAGAAATTAAAAAATAATGTTTTTTTTTAATCAAGCAGTCACATTAAACAGTAACAAAAGTGCATTCTAGACAATGTCCATTTGACTCCGCCGATAACAGAAACGATTTAGTAACAAGAATCGTAGCAGTGTGTGAACAAATACCACCAGAATTTTTATTAAACGCCGCAATAGGCTTCAGTGGAAGCTGTCGAATGTACCTTAGAGAGAATGGAGGTAATTTCGAACATTTGCTATAGTAAAGTTATGGTTACTTGATTTTTGGAAATTCAATTTTTTTAAATTAAAAACAAATTTTTAATTTTTTATTTTAATGTTTATGTTTCAGCAGATAAACATCTATCAGAATAAAGATAAAAAAATATACAGTGCAACTTAAAAAAACAAAGTTAGCTGCAGTCTGTCAAAAATATAATGTCAAAAAAAATTATAGCATGTCGAGCTATATTGTTTCTAAAATGAATTTTGTTTGACGTATCATTTATTAAAATCGGTTAAAAAATAAGGAAGTTATAGCACTAAAGGTTTTTCATAATACACCCGGCATAACAAATTAAGTACAGAAATATTGATTTATAAATTAAAGTATGATCGTATGAAAAGTTTTGTGCGTTGTGGAGTATGCAGGTAGGTATATAGATCACAAAAAGAAATCGCGAATTGGTAATTATCTACTCCTTCGCGAGACCAGTAGTTCCATTGGAAAATAGGTGGTTTTTTGGTGGTCATTTGAATGTCACAAATGAAAAGCTTTCTTTTCTTTTACTAAAGCAATCAAAGTATTGAATTGATCTCATCAGTTCGTCATGTAAAAGAAACTTTTAAAAAACGCAAGCCATTGCTCAAATCGTTGATAACACAATTCATAAACTGGCCGCGACTTCGCAGGTAATAAACTGGATATACACGGTCTCTCAGAACCGGCGGACCAAAATAATACGGTGATTAGGAAAGAAGCAATTTAAGCTGACAAATCCTGTTGTTGATGTTAAGTTACCTATAAATTAGTTTTCCTGCTTTATTTGTAACTATGGATGCATATGCATTGTTGGGTATCTGCATTGTTTGTGCAATGACGGACGTTTTTAGGTTATAGTATTTTTCAGGTTGTAGTATTTCTGCTAGGATGTTCCATATTGGGGAAACAAACTGCGGACACCTGAGCAGCAACTGTGGTACTCTCATCATACATTGCAACAATCAAATTTGTTTCGATAGTTACTAATATAATTTTTTAAGGTAATTTTATATCTACACGTGATTGGTCAATTAAAAACGTTCTTATTTTAAAATCCAATGAGGATGGATTTTTTTAAATATTTTTCCAATTATTCCCCGAAGATGATGATTTCACCGTATTATTTTGGTCCGCCAGTTCTGAGAGTCTAGCAGCTATACCGCAGATCAAAATCACTCATTTGGCAAGAAAATCGCTACAAAATTGTAACAATAAATTCAGTAATAAATTAATGAATTAAAAAAATTAAAATTTGTATTAGTTCTTTTTTCTTGTTTTTTGCCTAATACTTTACGGAATTAGAAAAAATCTTGTAAGTAATTCGTTGCAAAAACATGTCCTTTTCGCATAGGACGTCTAATGTGTCTAATGCGAAAAAGACATTTATTTATGGGCGTGAATTTAGGGACTTCATATTATTGGACAATTTTAATCTATTATAATATTAATAATTTTATTATTCGACAATTTTCCAGAAGAAAATTATGTCTTACATTTTTAGACAAAATAAGAAATGTATTTATTGTTTGTCTGATAAACCAGATTAAACCATAAAGCTCCCAGAACCTTTCGGTAAGGGCGTGGAAACGGTCAGGGCCTCAGGGCTTATTATTTCAGGTAAAAATTCAGTTTGGTTTCCATACTTATCTATATACTCTACTGTGTATTAGTGGCTGCGTTATAAAGGTGGCAAAACTGAAACACTTCGCCAGTATCGGTTACCCTTAAATAAGGGTCAGTCATTTCGCGCCACGCGAAGGTATCAAAAAAAAAAAACGATCGTGAACGGAAGACGGAATTTTTCGAGGACTCGGTCGGCGACCGCCGAGCGGGCGACTGTGCCGCACGACGCTAAAAGTTTGTCTAAAATACAAAGCGATTCTTGGAGTGAAGTGACCGAAATCCGCAATCATCCGGGAGAGGGGTATTCCGATCCAATTTTGTTACCGTTCGGAGCTGCCGATTTACCGTTTTATTCGAGGGAAACATCGAAGGGTTCGAGTTTTTCGTCGAAGATTTATCGTTTGGCCACCCCCTTTCAACCGGAAAGGTAATTACCGATACATTCGCATTTTCTCTACTAACGCCACTCGTTAGGGGTGTCCTGTTCGGCCCTGCTCTGCTCTCTTCCGTTCAGATGTCCCGTTCAGCTTCCGCTAAGCTGTTCTGATATCGTTTGGGTTCAACATGGTCTTGGTCGGTGGTGCATCGCACCGCACCCTTCTTGGAGTCACAGCACCGTGTCCGTGATGTCCGTGAATTGGTCCCGTACCGTACCATTGAAGTCAAGTTTTAACGTTGATGATGAACATCGTATCGTCCCAGTCGGATGTTTCGTACCCGAATCTCGAAAACAAGGAGCGCTCGTGCGCGCCGCCGGCGATGTCAAATTGCAGCGAGGATTGAAGGTTTTAAAATCCTAAGTACCAAATTGCAGCGCGCGGTTAGTTTGGGTCTTAATAACCTGATGTAAACTGCAGCGCTTATAATCTTAATAAGGGGTCGGCTTATCATTTAGAAATTTTCAGGTAGCACTGCACTTCTCAGTTCATTACGCAGATGTATCAAAGGTGTACATGATGCTCTTGAATCGATTCAAATTAAAACTAATAGAAATCAGGATTTTCTTCAGGTGAATGACAAAAGAAAAACATTATAATTTTTTCTTGTCACAAAAATTTGAAATTTTTGTCAGCATCGGCAAAAATTTATGCGGACGGTACGTTTTCACACTGTACAATTTTTTTTAAACAATTATTTACTGTTCAGGAATATTAGCTATTTATGCACCAAGGGCGTTACAACGATGATTACGCCCGGAGAACGATGAATCCAGCTCGAGGGCTTTAGCAGGAGAGATGGATATCGTTCGATGGGCGTAATCATTCGGTGACGCCGTGGTGCATACAAGATTTTATTTTTCTTAAAAAAAAAAAAAAATTGGCATCTTTGCAATTATGAATTGATGAGGGCGTTATGAATTCATTACGCCCGCTTATTCTTATTACGCCCTGTTTTATTCTCCGGTTGTTATGTACATGTTTACGTATTTCGTATCCTAGGAGTTATTATGCAATTATACTAAAGTGAAAAATAAAAAAATATAATTTGCCTTCCAATGATTTCGAAGAAAATTTTGTTTCCCGTTACTATTCTCTTTTCCGAAAATTGCAGACTTTGCAGATGATTAATTAGTTACCTCTTTAAAAGTCCAAGGTAAGGGATAGTTATTATTTATAATCGTCTACCTGTCCACTCCCTGGGGGGTAAAATGACAAGCGCTGGTATTTACTTATTTGGAAATCAGTACCTGCTTCCCCTAAAAGATTAAGACTTGACCGCCGCTGCAATTTGATACTGCCCGTCGCCGCTTCCCCAAGAACGTCAAGGACACCGTCGAGGATTCCGGCGGAGACGAGTTCCTCCCGGTACCCAAAATATCCTAATCTTAGATGCAGGTAGTGAAGGGTTGGGGATTAGACTGCATTGCAGGGGCGGTAATTATCATCTGCACATTTAAAAAATAATGTTTTTATATAATTGATTCAAAAAATTGAAATTCACGCATAGTTATCTGTGCATGAAGTGGGCCATTTTCTTACGTGTCTTTCTTTTTACATTGTTAGTACGATCGAAACCATAGAAACCATACAAAACAGTGTGTGAAATGCAATTTCAGGCATACGACTATTTCTGTTTTTCATTTCACGCACTGTTTTTTATTAGTTACCTAGCAACATGGTCACTGCATTGAAACTTCAGAGTTCCTTCAAAAATTTGAATTTTTAATTTCAATTTTTTGAATCAATTATAGAAAAAATATTGTTTATATTTCGTGCGCGAAGATGTTTTTGTGCATTCAAAGGCTTATACTGCCTCGACCTTCGTCTCGGCGTAAAAGACCTTTTCATGCACAAAAAACACTCTCTTCGCGCACTTAATATAAAAATAACTATTATTCTAGTCATCCTTCCATTTTTGCTTTTTTAGATGTACTTATTAGTTTTCAAACATATACGTATAGCAAAATTCAATCTGCAAACAGAGGAATGAAAAAGTTGAAAAACGACGTAAGAAACAAAAAGGAGACATTACAAACATTAATAGAAAATTATGAAAATGGAATACTAGCTAGAATAAATTTTGTACAAATAATTTCTTATCATAATAAACCTATGTTGTAATAATATTTCTGAGAGTAAACATTTTATTTTAATCTTTAGTTAATATTCGTTTATCTTGCACCCAAAAATGTAAAAATAGATAGACCTGTCACCTTCCTTAATCCTTCGACAATAAGCGGGAGCAACTCGTCTACAGATAACCTGTGGTGTGACCGCTGGGAGGAACTCGTCTACGTCCATATGTTTATCTGTTATAGTTTAAGATATACAAGTTCGAACACCCAATAGCGCGCGAATAATTCCGCTAAAAATGATCATATTTACTTTTAGGTCACTTCTATCTCTTAAACTATAACAGATAAACATATGATCCCCCGTAATTTTTTTTAAGAAATTTCATGCTCCACAAAAAAGGTCTAGTGCATTTTTCTCGTATCTAGTACCATTTGAGCTACGTTTTCGGGGAATGGAAAAAAAATCAATTCTGAAAGTTTTTATAATGTTTATATTTAATAGTATGTAGATATACATATTAAAGAACAAGTTTGATATGATAAGGGTTGATTTGGCGCACGAGTCCCAGGTGTAGAAAACGAGCCATCGGCAAGTTTTCTATGGGACGAGCGCGCCAATACCCTTATAAACCGATTTTTTTTATGTTATGTTCTCGACTTTGCACCCTTTTTTAATTTTTAAATAAAAAAATTAAATTTTCAAATTCTAGGGAATTTTGTATTAATTGGTTTAGTTAATGGTTTTGTAACCACAACCAGCCATTTCATTTTCAAATTTAATTTAAAGTTCTTGTTTCACAATTTTGGAGTAAAACCCAATCAACAATGACAATAAAACACTGAAATCTATACAACTTGTGCATTCTCAAACTCGAACATAGGCAATTAACGTTGTATTGAACGTTTTTGGCGATTCCTGCTCGCCAATTGAACTTACAGCTAAGTTAATGGTATCAATATAAAGATGAAATTATTGCGCTTCAAATGATACTAATACATATGTAATAAGATTGAAAGTGTATTTTTATCTTAAAATACTAATTTTATCTACGGCTACTTAATTATATTACAATATTACAATAAGTAGCATTTTTTTCGTAGAATTATAGTAGTCCAATTACTCTTTCTGTGACTGACAATCGACGCGCATGTGCAGTCAAGTGCGTCGCCATATTGTTTGTTTACATTTTTCAAAAGCCGAGCGGTCGACAGGTACCGGTTAATTTTCCTCCAGTTTGTGATTAAAATTAATTTAAAATGTAGTACATACAGGGTGTTATTCAAAGTTGTACAGATATTTTAACCACGAGCTACTGGCTTCATGTAGAACTTGGAAAAAATATCTAAAAAATTCTATGTCAAAAAATAAAATGACATTTATTTTTTGACCTACAATTTTTTTTAATTGCTTTTAGTCTTCTACGTTTTCAAACAACCTCGTAGGTAAAATTTCGCCACATTTTAAAAATACACCCTGTATATCATATTTTATAAAACGTAGACCAATGCGGTTTCCTTATTTTAAAGCATATTTCCTATAGGTTACTTCGCATTGGCGTACTGCTTATAAACTGTTAATTACTTCAATATTATTTTTTTTTCTATTATTAACCCAGGGAGAAATTTAAAAAAAAAGGCTATATTCTGTCTCGTGATTCGTAAGTCACGTTAAGCCATTGGTCCCGGTCTATTGAGTTGGTCATCATGCCCCTCATAGATTTGTAAACCAGTCCTAGACTGTGTAACAAATTTACAAATTTTTTTTTTTAATATTGATGTATAGAAATAATGGCATAATATCTATAAATTGTACCCCTTTTTAAGCAAATTGTGCGCACGGGGGAGTGTGAGATTTGGCATGGTTAAAGTTTATATGGAGAAGGAGTGCAGAAAGATAAACATTTCTGTATAATATACAGGCTGTGCCCAAAAAAAAGACGTATCCATTTCTCCCTTATTTATCGGAGGATTTCAATTATTTATACACCAAATGAAATGGTTGTGAATAGTCTGCAAAAAGCCCTAATAAATTCACATATAGTCCTAAGGGCTTTAAGGATAAGGTGTCAAAATATTCTTTTTCAAATGCGAAAACATATTTTTTTTACAATTCTGATAAAGATTTTTATTCTGAAAGGGTACATATACATGCAAAAAAAGTCAAAAAACGCTACTATAGTCTATGCTTAATCCCCCCGCAGTGAAATCCACTCCAAGAGGGAGTTTATTTAGATTATTTATAAAAAAAATCTTCGAAATGAAATACAAAATTATTTGACTATTAGTAGTTTGCCACCACATAAGTTAGTATTGAAAGTTAATTGCATCCTTTTACCGATCAGAAACTTAAATACAAAGGAAGCATTAGTCAATGGAACAAGAATTCGCATAAAGTTTGTGCATCCTAATGCTATTGATTGCGAAGTTTTAACTGGAACCGCACGCAATAAGAGCATTTTGATTCCACGTCTAAATTTAACATACAGTGCATTCACTTTTGTTTTAGACCAGAGTAGGCTATGAAAATTTAGCGAGTTGTATGGTAAGACTGTGGCTGAATGACAATATACATCATGTATTGTGATGAAAAACCTCAAGAGCCGCCCTGGTAGAGAACCCGGCCTGACTGGACCCACTATTCGGAGACGGGGGGTTCGAAATTCGGTTCTTCACGAGCGCCACGGATTTTCAACTTCGAGAACTCTACCAACTAGGAGCGGTGCGACTAATCTAAATCCGAAGATTAGGGATCATCGGAAACACAAATCCACCAGAACTTTCTCCAATTTATTAACAAGAAAAAAACACAATATTCAACATTGACATGTACGCATCTAAGCGGAGTGGTCCGCAAGACACTTGAACGTTACAAGTTTAACATTTACCTTATCTACAACTATTACAAGTTGGGGGTGATCCGCAGCTGAGATACGATCGGCGCAAAACAATCAAGTGTACAATCGACTCAATTTCTATATCTAGGGGTCGCAAAATCTATGGTAACAAGTTCTTTACAACAAAATTTAAATGCGAGGGAAACTAAGGCGGAGGGAAAATGGGGGAACAAGGGGGTGTGATCTGACCGTCGTTGCGAGATGAAGTCGTCTATTGGCGGGGCACGGCCGTTCGAGGTCGAACCTCCTCGGGGTGGTCGGCGTGCTACGTCCGGGTCGACGAGGCGTTCCCTGGCGAGGCTCCAGAATCCAATCGGGTGAAGCAGGGGGGCTCCAATCGGGTGAAGCAAGGGGGCTCCAATCGGGTGAAGCAAGGGGGCTCCACAGTCAGTGATGCAGTGACATCGACGGGGGGGGGGTTAAGAGGGCAAAAGAAGAAAGCCTGTAAGTCGAAATCCGCGTCACAACGGGAAACTGGCCTGGTGTAGGAAACTCGGCAGCGATCTTTACCTCAGTGGTGGTGTCTTCGCTATCCGACCTGAAGTCGCGTGCTGAACCTTCTCAAGGTTGCGAAATGACAAAATGTTCGTCCAAGCAGCACAATGGAGGTTCGCTGGTGACCTAATCCGACGTACCTATCGTCGATGGAACCAACCGGCCAAGATTGCGGTTGCAAAATCCAATTCGTCACCAGGACCGACAAGACACGCACTCTCACTTTTTGACCAACAAAACCACAAGTGACATGGCCGCTCTTCCGCCCATGATGCTCGACGGTTCGATTCAAAAACGGAAAAAGGAGAAAATCACTAGAAAAGTGGGTTGGTCGAACTGAAAAGACGCGGCGTCAAGGTGGAGGTGGAACAGGAGGTCAGAATCGCTGACGGAGTCCGCGGCTATCCGATGTAAACAAACAAGACAACCTCAAACGGCTCTGATTGCGGGGTGGAAACGACACGTTACAAACTCCTCCCTTCCGTAGAGGGAAAATTTACAAATTTTCTCAATCGTCTGACGGGTCTTCTTTCAGATCCTTGGTATGCCAGACTCCTAGGGATTTTCCAGCGTCGTCGGACAGTTCGTAGGTCCACCGGTTTAGTTTTCGCGAGATCCTAAATGGGCCGACATAGGCAGGGGCAAGTTTCGCCGAAAAGTACTTGAAGGCATCGGACAGGACGTAGTTCTTCTTCCAGACGTACTGCCCTACGTGGAATTCGTCGCTTCGCCGTCTCAAGTCGTCAAGTCGTCAAGATACAATTATTGACAGTTAGTGACACTTCAAAGTTTTCAAACGTGACTCTGTTTTGTTTATCCCCAGATTGAGTTTATTGTGCGACAAGGATAGATATATAAAATCACTAATGGCGCTACCTTAACACGTAGTGTGTTGATTTAGTGACCTTAGTTCGGACAACAGGGCTTTCCGTCTCTCTCTGGGTACGACTTCTTTCCAACCGTTATTCGAAACCGGGACGTGGCTCGACTTGAGATACTTGAAGATCTTCCCATCCTTGATGGTGAAGGTGGGGTACCTGGCGGGTCTGCTGGTTATCTTGCGGTGAAGGTCGAGGTACCACTTGTCGCAGGTGTCGGACGGTGTATCGGGTGGTTCCACGGGGTCAACAACGGGGACTGACCTTGACAGGGTGTCGGGAACTACGTGTTCTTTCCCTTTCCGGTGAAGGATTTTGAAATCGTACTGTTGCAAACGGATGGCCCATCTGGCGAGTCTCCCATGAGGGTCTTTCAGGTTGTGTAGCCAGGTAAGACTGTGGTGCTCGGTAATCACGGTGAATGGAATTCCTTCCAGGTACGGCCGTAGTTTTTCGATGGCCCACAAAACGGCGAGACATTCTTTCTCGGTGGTCGAGAATGCTCGTTCCCTTTTTTCAAGAGACCTGGAAATGTAACAAATTACTTTTTCGCCATCGCTGGTCATCTGCGTGAGCACGGCTCCAACCCAAAATCGCTCGCGTCCGTCTGGAGCGAGAAAGGTTGATCAAAATCGGGACAATTCAATATTGGGGCGCTCACGAGGAGTTCCTTGAGCTTGTCAAAAGCCTGGTCGCAATGTGGGGTCCATTGTATCTTGCTGTTCTTCCTCAGAAGTGCGCAAATTGGGGCCATAAGGGTGGAGAAATTCGGGATAAACCTTCTGTACCAGCTGGCCATTCCTATGATTCGGCGGATCTCTTTCGTCGTTCTCGGTGTCGGTATATCGATGATCGCTTGCACTTTGTCCGGGTCCACTGTCAAGCCGTTCTCGTTCACGACGTACCCCAAATATTTTAATTCTGGCACGCAAAACTTGCATTTGTCCCTGTTCAGCGTAAAGCCAGCCTTCCCGAGACGGAGAAGCACATCTTCCAATATCTTCACGTGTTCCTCGAATGTTTTAGTTACCACGATGACATCGTCGAGGTAAACGAAGACATTAGGTTCTAGATCGTGGCCGATTACTAGATCTATACATCGTTGGAATGTCGCCGGAGCATTGTGAAGTCCAAATGGAAGTCTCTTGAATTGGTACAAGCCTCTGTTGGGTACCGTAAATGCGGTAAACTGTTTGGATTCGTCCGCCATCTTGATCTGCCAGTAAGCGGATTTTATGTCGAGCGTGGTGAGATATTTCGAGTCTCTCAGCTTGTCGAGGGTGTGTGATACGTATGGGATGGGGTAGCTATCCTTGGCCGTGACCGCATTGAGTTTACGGAAGTCCACACAAAAGCGGTAGGTGCCGTCTTTCTTTTTGACAAGTAGTATGGGCGACGACCAGGGGCTATTGGATTTTTCGATCACATCCTGTTCCAGCATTTGTTGCAGCTGCTTATCAATTTCACGTTGTACCACGGGGGACACTGGATAATATCTACTCTTGATGGGTGACGAATCGGTGACTATTCGATGTTCGATGACGTCGGTGCATCCGAGTGTTTCGGATGAGTCCTGGAAGTGTCGGTCCAAGAATCTCGACAACGTTGCTTCCTGGTGCGGCGTCAGATGCAAGGGGGATTCGAAACTGCCTAAGTCTTCATCACGGCAAAAGGTCCATTCGTTACTTCTCAAATTGGGAATGACTCCCATGCTCTTCCAAAAATCAGTGCCTAAAATCAGAGTGTGGTGAATTTCCGGCAGGATTAAGACTTTGAACAGTTTCGCTCTATCTTGGAGGCGAATCGGTAAAACACAGGTACCTAGGATTCGACATTTATTGCCGTTGGCGACGGTGCAGTTCTGGTTCGACGGTTGGATCTTGCAGTTCATTTTTCATACGAGAGCCCAACCTTGGGAGCCTAAAATGGTGTTTGTGGCACCACTGTCTAAGAGAGCTTGGAGTTTGACGCCGTATATTTCCACGGTGAGATACGGTCTCTCGTCTCCTTGCGCATGGTGGATTATGTAGTCCAAGATCGCCTGGTCCGAAGAAGTGTTGTGATTATCGCGGTCAATCTCGAAAACAACCCTTTCATGTTGTCTAGGTAAATACCTACTCCTTCATCGTGACCTTGAGTTCGTCGTCTTATTTCGCGGAAGAGTTTTTCATTATAATTCAGAGGTTGAAATTCGCTTCGTAATCCCCTTTTTAATTCTTCCCAATTCGAAACGGAAGTCCTATTGTTCCTGTACCACTTCAGGGCATTACCTTCGAATAAGTCCAACGCGGAAAGGAAAACTTCGTTTTGGTCGACATGTCGCGCTGTCATAAGTTCGTCTACTCTCTGCAAAAAGGCGTTGACTGATGAGTCTCCTTGGCCAGAGAACTTTAAACCCCATTTATACACTGGGACGCTTTTTACATTCGATGTGGCAGCCATGTTGACGTTCCGAGCGGGTAAAGTCGGTTCTACGGGAGTCGATGTCGACAAGTCCAGAATCTTTTCCAAGGTTGCTTCCAGTAATTCGAGTTCAGCAGGTTTACGGAAAGCGTCGCGTTTGTCCTCAAATGCTTGGTTGAGTGCTAAAGCGTCCGCCAGAAGGTCATGACGCTCCACAGAGTCTCCGCTAATACATTTAATCCGACCCAAGACGTGACAGAGTTTCGATTCTATTTTCCTAACATCCTTCTTTGTCATTCCTTCTATCAACCCTCTCAAATCTCCAACTTTCTCTGTGCAGTAGTTCTCGTTCTCCTCATTAGTGAAGGGATGGACCGGAAACTGTTGGCGAATGCTCGGATCTTCCCGTTCGGCTTGAAGTGTGTTCACGAGAGTGCCTCGCACTTCTTCCACGCTTCCTACCGTGAGACCTCTGATTCGGTGCTCATACGTAAGTTCTTCTTTATTCAGGTACGACGGGCTAATTTTTAGAGATTTCGCCATGGTTGGTCGCGACTTTGTGATCGTTGTCAGGAGAGGAAAGGGGTTTGCGTCCTAAGAAATGACAAATACCAAGTGGTCGATAAATTTGAACAAAAAAACGGTCCAATACAATAAATTCTAAAATGACGTCCAAAATGATGCGTCGAGAGTTCGAGAAAATTTCTTAAAATGTGATGAGAATGAAAAGTATTGAATTGAAATAAATTGGAGAACGTTACAAGGCCCAAACGTTGGGTGCCAAATTTGTAATGAAAAACCTCAAGAGCCGCCCTGGTAGAGAACCCGGCCTGACTAGACCCACTATTCGGAGACGGGGGGTTCGAAATTCGGTTCTTCACGAGCGCCACGGATTTTCAACTTCGAGAACTCTACCAACCCGGAGCGCACGCGACTAATCTAAATCCGAAGATTAGGGATCATCGGAAACACAAATCCACCAGAACCTTCTCCAATTTATTAACATGAAAAAAACACATTATTCAACATTGACATGTACGCATCTAAGCGGAGTGGTCCGCAAGACACTTGAACGTTACAAGGTTAACATTTACCTTATCTACAACTATTACAAGTTGGGGGTGATCCGCAGCTGCAATACGATCGGCGCAAAACAATCAAGTGTACAATCGACTCAATTTCTATATCTAGGGGTCGCAAAATCTATGGTAACAAGTTCTTTACAACAAAATTTAAATGCGAGGGAAACTAAGGCGGAGGGAAAATGGGGGAACAAGGGGGTGTGATCTGACCGTCGTTGCGAGATGAAGTCATCGATTGGCGGGGCACGGCCGTTCGAAGTCGAACCTCCTCGGGGTGGTCGGCGTGCTACGTCCGGGTCGACGAGGCGTTCCCAGGCGAGGCTCCAGAATCCAATCGGGTGAAGCAAGGGGGCTCCAATCGGGTGAAGCAAGGGGGCTCCAATCAGGTGAAGCAAGGGGGCTCCATGGTCAGTGATGCAGTGACATCGACGGGGGGGTGGGGGAAAGAGGGCAAAAGAAGAAAGCCTGTAAGTCAAAATCCGCGTCACAACGGGAAACTGGCCTGGTGTGGGAAACTCGGCAGCGATCTTTACCTCAGATGGTGGTCGGCTTTCACGTGGTGGTGTACGGCGTGGTGGTGTCTTCGCTATCCGACCTGAAGTCGCGTGCTCAACCTTCTCAAGGTTGCGAAATGACAAAATGTTCGTCCAAGCAGCACAATGGAGGTTCGCTGGTGACCTAATCCGACGTACCTATCGTCGATGGAACCAACCGGCCAAGATTGCGGATGCAAAATCCAATTCGTCACCAGGACCGACAAGACACGCACTCTCACTTTTTGACCAACAAAACCACAAGTGACATGGCCGCTCTTCCGCCCATGATGCTCGACGGTTCGACTCAAAAACGGAAAAGGGAGAAAATCACTAGAAAAGTGGGTTGGTCGAACTGAAGAGACGCGGCGTCAAGGTGGAGGTGGAACAGGAGGTCAGAATCGCTGACGGAGTCCGCGGCTATCCGATGTAAACAAACAAGATAACCTCAAACGGCTCTGATTGCGGGGTGGAAACGACACGTTACAGTATAATGTTTGAGGTTACACTTTCTTGTCAAAATTCATGAGCATGTAGCCAAGCATTATCATTTTCCAATTAACTACATAGTTTCGGGGACTCAATAATGTGTGTATTTAGTGATAAATGTAAATATTGCACAAATTTTAAACTAATTTACCTTAATACTTAATAATATTGTCAAATTTGACACTGACAGTTTGAACAATTTTGATTTTGTTATTTTGACATAGCCCCGATACCAACATTTAAAAAAATTAAAATAGCCTACTCTGGTCTAAAACAAAAATTAATGTATTATATGTATTCCTATTTTACCATTTAACGAAGTAAAAACGTCTATGCAACTAAGTTTTCCAATTAATGCATAAGATTTCTTGAATTGAAGCACTTCATAAAATGCCAGCAAGAAAATAGATTACTAGCAACAAACATACAGTTAATTTCAAAATTATAGAGTACTATGGCGGCCAAAAAATTTCGTCCGTCATTTTTCCGTCATTTCAAAAAAATCGGTGTAGTCCATTCTTTATTGTCATTATGACTGATGTTTTTACTTGTCACTTTTGAAAGTCAATCAAGCAAAATGCCATCGGTATCAAATTTTAATAAGATTAAAATAGTAACTCTTGCGCAAAGAGGAATGTCCCAAGCTCAGACTTCGATGGATCTTCGTATACCGAAAAGTACAATTTCGTGCATTCTTAAGAAATGGAGACAAAGTGGAACTACTGAAAGACGCCAAGGCTCAGGGAGGCCCAGCACATCTACTGCAGAACAAGATAATATGCTTCTCAATAGATTACGAAATAGTCCTTTTATGACGGCTGTTGAAGCGGTAAATACAAGCGGTTTCCCAGGTTCCTTTAGAACCGCTCGTCGCCGTGTAAGAGGAAGCGAGCTTAAGAATCATGTCGCGGCAAGGAAATTGAGCCTTACACCTATGCATAGGGAGGCCCGCATGGCATTTTGTTTGGAGCATCTAGCAAGAGATGACGCTTTTTGGGCGCAAGTCATTTTTTCGGATGAAAAAGTGTTTCAATCGTGTCCAAATGGCCGCCTAAGAGTCTACAGACCTAGGAACTCCCGATATGATGAACCGTATGTCCAGACAACGGAAAGGAGCGGTCGATTTTCGGCAAACATATGGGCATGGATTTCAGTAGATAGCCCCGGGGTAATGTTGCATGTAGAAGATCGGCTCAACAGTGATGTTTATGTTAGGATTCTTGAAGATGTGATGCTGCCTTCAGTTTCAAGAATTTTTCCGAATTTTAACTTCACATTTCAACAAGACAATTGTTCAGTGCATACAGCACATAGGGTAGCAGAGTGGTTCAGGAATAATAACATAAACGTTCTTGATTGGCCGAGTCGCAGTCCAGATTTGAACCCTATAGAAAACATGTGGGGACTTTTGGTTCGTAATTTGCAACAGCGACGACAAGTCTTTCGCAGAACTTTTGACTGCGATTACTAATGCATGGCAATCATTACCTAGGGATTATCACCGAGATTTATGCCTCTCCATGTCGCGTCGTGTAAGGCGAGTTATAGATGCGAATGGAGCGATGACAAAGTATTAATTTTAAACTTCACTCATTTTATCTTTTGATTTAGTTATTTAAATAAAAATAAATGTTCCATTTCCTTGTCTTTGCCTTAATGTCTTTCGTTTTATTTTTTTTTTTAAACTACGGCATACTCGTATAATTTCCACGGTTCTCTCGTTTGGTACTTTAATCCAAAAATAGTCGCAAGTCTGCCTCTAGTGCCACTAGCGGTCGTATGGTGATTGTGTAAGAGTGGAACTTGTCCTTTGTGACTGAATGACAGATTGTCAAAATGACAATAATGATAAAAAAGCGAGGTTATTGGTGCTTAAGGGTAGTTTACACTTTATGTCAGTGCCCTGAAAGTGACGGACGAAATTTTTTGGCCGCAATAGTACACCTCAAAAATCAAGAAGTCGATTGATTACAATTTTTTCCACATGTAAAGATGCCTTTTTGAAATTTGAGCGTCATATTTTTATATAGGTTAGGTAGGTAAGTTTGACAACATAAAATGTCACTGATGTTTTAGAACACCATAATAATGTCTGTTTTATCTTCTGCACGGTGCTCTTCGTGATGTTATAATACTGGGCTACCCTCTGGATCGAACACCCTTCTTCTAATTTAGAAAGAATGAGCACTTTCACGTTTTTGGTTAGATTTTGCATTTTGTTTGTCAAAATTGACATTGATCATTGACAAAAAATGTAAGTGCAATTCACACTGTAGAAAATGAGGTGTACTCTATAATTTTGAAATTAACTGTACATAATAAAATCATTAAAAATTAAAAACTTCAGTTAACAATAATGTTGAACTTGACATGTGACAACCTTATTGATAGTTGTGCCATAGGTACCAATTTTTAAAAACAAAATTTTCCCGAGATCTATTAAACCACGAGTGCTTTAATATATGTATAGATAGCCATAAACGACTCCAACTTGAATACAATAATAATAGACCTATTAGAGACGCAAATTCTAAAAACAAATTAGGAGACCTCAAATTTACCTACAAATTCGATTCTCATTGTGCTGAATCGAATGATTCCAAAAATGAACGTTTTTGACAACGAGGAAGTTATATTTTTTTAACAGGAATTAAATGAAAAGATGAAACTGTTTGCGTTTTCTACCTAAAAATAACATTTGCCGATTAATGATAATCACAATCAAAATTAAACGGTAATATTTTAATTAAAGCAGTTAATACATATGCTGTTCCATTACTTACTGACCTATTCTTTCGGTGTTATAAAATGGTCCAAAACTAATTTACAGAACATAAACATTAAAACTAGAGTTCTTTTTACTAAATTTAGTAAACACCATCCTAAATCTGCTATTGAAAGATTTAATTTACCACGCGAAAACGGTGGTAGGGGTTTTTCAAATCTAGAAATACTGCTAAAAAATCAAATTGCTTCACTAAAAAATTATTTCCTCAATAGAGCTCGTGATAACACCTTTTTCAATGCTTTGGTTTCAGCCGATAAAGGCTACACACCTTTAAATTTAAGTGATAATATAATTTCAGACATTGTTAAGCCAAATATACCTGACACAATAGCAAATATAAAACAGAAGTCTTTACATGGGAGATACTTTAAAGAACTGGAACAACCAGAAGTTAATATTCAGGCCTCTCATGCATGGCTTAAGAAATCAAATATTCACCCTGAGACGGAGGGTTTTATATTTGCAATACAAGATCGTGTTATAAATACAAGAAATTATAAAAAACACATATGCGGTTTACAATCGATAATTGATAAATGTAGGATTTGCGGAACTGAAGGGGAAACAATTGAACACATTATTTCTTCTTGCACCGTTTTGGCTCAAAGCGAATATAAAAAACGACACGATATATTCGCTAAAATTATACACATGAATTTAGCTGTTAAATTCAATTTATTAAAGAATACACAACCACATTATAGTTATACACCAGAAAGTTGTTTGGAAAATGACAGTTACAAGTTATATTTTGATAGAACAATTTTAACTGACATTCATATTAAGCATAACAGACCAGACATTATAATTTTAAATAAACAACAAAAGCAAGCATATCTTTTAGATATAGCTGTTCCAAATTCACATAATATAACACAGACATATAACACAAAAATTAATAAATATTTAGAGCTGTCCGTTGCTATGAGAAATCTTTGGTGTTTAGAAAAAATTTCGATTTTACCACTTGTAATTTCAGCAACGGGATTAGTACCGCAAACTCTTTTTAAAAATTTAAAAATTCTGGATTTAGATAACACATTGGTAGTTAAAATTCAAAAAGGTATATTATTATACTCATGTCACATCGTGAGGAAGTTCCTTAACATTGACACAGAACATAATACACAACAAAGTCATAATGCGGAGGCGAGATGCCGGTAATTATGTTGATAAGCACTGCACTATTACTTGATAGTAATATCCGTAATAGTGTATGTACTCCGGCAAAATTGCCGTGCCGCCGGGTGGAGGTGGGATAGTAGAATTTAAATTAAAATTTTTGCTGATTTTAAACGTTTACTATTTGAGATCAGCTATTTAAAAATACAATAAATTAAAAATTAAATTAAATTTTTTACATAAAATTTGTCATTTTTTCACAAGAATTGTTAAAGTCCATTCACGTTGGATTTTCCTAGTCAAGGTCAAATAATTCAATATTGTAGCGGTGTGATTTTTAGTTCAAAAATGCTTTAGCTGTGTATGTCACCAATACGGGCTGATAAAGTAACCAAGTCATTCGTAGACTGTAGAGGTTATGTTATTCGCTGTCAGCAAAGAAACAGTCATTTTTCAAATATTGTTATTAAACTTTCTAGAGGATAACAATAGGTAATAATACATCCATTTTGTTATCACTTGCACTAAAAATAGTGTCAGTTGGTGTTGTATTTTTCTGCTTGCGTTGTTGATTAAGTGAAAAAACCCTTAATGACTACATTTACTTAACCTTCTGCGACTAACATGATGAGTGATGAGGAACCAGAATAAGTTATGTATAGAAAATGAACCCAATAGGAAATTGTGTGAAGTTTCTTTCATTGGAAGCGATGGAAGTAAGGATTGCATCTAAATGATGGAACAAATTTGGCAATAAAATTTTAGTTATTCAGAGACACATATACGTTTTGATTGTGGTTGTGACGTTTCAAGAATGTATTGTTACAATTGCATACCACAAAAGAAAGGTGTATTTTGATTTTTAATGATTTTTTTTCTAATTTAAGTTTTTTCGATGTACATATTACCTTTAAAATAACGTTGTATTGTTAAAACTGCTCAATAAAGGTCGTAAATAGATTATAATCATGTTAATACATACAATACATTAAATATTAAAGGATTCTAACTAATTAATTTTCGAACTAAAGCTATTTTTTCTTGAGTCCGTATTAGCTTGCGGGTTTCGTCACATTACCTCTGTTGTGGAAGGTTAACGCAATTTTAAAATTAACCTTTTTTCTTTTCGCCAGGAATAGAATTTTATTAAAAAACTAACATTCAAAATTAAAGACGTCAAATCGCTCTATCACGAATAAAACACGATAATGTAAAAATTACTAGGAAAGGAGGCGCAGGCTTGCAACCTGACAACAATTTGGCAGGGAAAATCCAACGTGAATGGACTTTATGTAAGTTATCAATTTTTTTCACTCATCGTTTAGCTAGTACGAAGGCCTATCAGAAAAAGAAGATAAAAGCGGGGGTTGTCATTTTAAAAATTATTGATGACGTCATAATTAGAAGATGAAAAGATGTCAACATAAGTAAAGTACTGAAGTTTGAGGATTTGTCTAGAAATTAATACTTACAGTTTTATCGAATTTATTCCGAACTTTACAAACGCACTGTAAGTATATTCACTTCCTTAATTCGTTTAGCCATCAAGTAAGCAACATTTTCCATTTTTTTTTTGTATTTGGTGTTGCTATTTTTAAAATTGTAATAATCAGTGTTCATCATACAATGTATATCGTGTTTGTTTTCAACACCCCCCGATGGTTGCAAGGATTGCGAGATCTGTGAATTTTTTTTAAATCAATTGTCAAAGTGTTGTCATGTTGGTATAAGCCACTGGTTATTTGATAGTTATTAGACTGGCAACGTAAAATGTCAACTGTATGTCAGTCATTTTGATATGAAGGCCCTTGCGCTATTGAAGCCGTAATTACATTTACACATGGATTTATTAGTACTGGATACGGTGTACAGCCATCATAGTTGAACAAGACGTACCATCTATGTATTTCTGTCGCTCTCAACGCATTATCTGGGTATTAGCACTATCCTTTAGAGAGTCCCCCGAAACTGATTGGTTTAAATTCTCAATCTATCAATTATTTATTACTCTCCTGTCATTCGTGTCATCTTTTTTCTAATCTGTTTCTCTGAAGTTTGCACAGTTCGAGAGTATTTGAACCGTTAACTCTATCAAGTATTATTGTTTTAGAACTTGAACATATTAAGAATGACTAATTCGTCTAAAGCCAGGTATTTTTCACTCTAATGTGAAACACTGACAATGCTGTTGGTAAAGATTTTACAAAAGGAAATCCAGGTTTGGACTACAAATGTGAAGAGAGTTGTCTGCCTCCAACAACTATACTTTTGTGAACCACTTAACTTTAATTTGTGCGTAAATTCAAACTCACAAGTATCCATGAAACTTACAAAAAAACACCAAAATAAATATTAGTCGTAACAGATTCTTATATTTATTCATATTATCCCACCTCCACCTGGCGGCACGGCAATTTTGCCGGAGTACATACACTATTACGGATATTACTATCAAGTAATAGTGCAGTGCTTATCAACATAATTACCGGCGTCTCGCCTTCGCATTTTGACTTTGTTGTGTATTATGTTCTGTGTCAATGTTAAGGAATTTCCTCACGATATGACATGAGTATAATAATATACCTTTTTGAATTTCAACCACCAATGTGTTCTTTAATTCCAAAATTTTTAAATTTTTAAAGAGAGATTGCGGTACTATTCCTGTTGCTGAAATTATAAATGGTAAAATCGAAATTTTTTCTAAACATTATTCATTATTAAATAATACAACTTTGTTAAGTTTACTTCTTATCTTGTTTTTGTTTAGAACTTTCGCAGTTTTCTTACATTCGTAGTGTATTTCCCTTTGCTCGTCAACATATTGTTGGATCATATTTACATGTCGTTTTGCTTTTCGAGGGCTACTAAAATGTTCTACTGTTACATCTGCATTATATCTCGAATCTACTGATTGAGTAGCCGTCGTTTTATTTTCTAACAATTTTTAAAAATAGGTAAGTAAGTTATGAAAGAGAAAGTAAATATTTAAGTTTTATACGCTCTACCTTTGTTGCCACTACAATGTTCTTCTGCGAAATTGGGATTAAAGGGGGCATTAGGTGTGGTAGGAAAATTCAGGGATTGTGGAGATACCTATACAAACCCTTTTTAAAATTTTGCATGGTTTTTTACATTCATCCTAATCAGAATTCCGAAAATGTTTTGAACAAATGACCGCATCTTTTGCAACTTTGATTGTCTCTTCCATACTGATATCCATTTGTTTCTTAAGAAGGTTTCTTTTGGAAAACTGAAATCATTTTTTCACCCAGGTCTTGGGTATTTGTAAAGAATCGTCTATTTTAGGTACATACCAGTGTCTTGAAGAACTGTAAGGAGTAGAACAAATTCTGCAGGTTTTCATTATTGCAATTACATATTCTATTTTACGAATGCAGGAATAATGTTAGAAATTAAAACATCAAGTTTTATGACAGTTCAGACCACAGGTTCAGACTTTTGAATTTCAAACTTCAAAATTGACATTTGGGAAACATCAAAACGACATACGTATTGTAATAACAGAGAGAAACATATTTTAATACAGGTTAGAATGAAATGGGGGAAGGTACCGAAGTCTGTGATATGTTTTTTCAAAGTCGACATACAGTTGCGGCCCCTGCAAACTCAGACACCGGCTTTTGACACATTCTGCCAAATTCAAAAAAATTGTAATGTGCACATTTGACTTTTATCCGGTATGGCAATGTCAGTGTCAGTTTTTTCTAAGTCAGAAGCGTGCACAATTTTTACAATGCCTCAATTAAACGAACTGCAAAAGTCGATAATTAGAACCAGGCTAGAGGACGGTATGAGCATTAGGCACATCGCAAATGAAATAAACGTTGATAAAAACACGGTACTTTTGGCAAAACGAAAAATTGAGGAAACTGGAATTATTAGAAGAAAACGACAACGTAGGTATTTTGCTAATCTTACGAGATGATCTTAAAATGTCGTAAACTCTTTCAGAGCGGCAGAGAATATCAAACGCTGGTGAAGATATGCGTTTAGTTAATTTTCTAAGGGAGCACCCCTTTAGTACCGCAATAAGAGCAAAAGTCGAAAAAGAATAAAAGAGAGTGAACTACGAAATCGAAGCGCGGCCAATAAGATATTTTTGTCAGAAGCAAATAAAGAAGAAAGACTGCGTTTCGCCTATCAACATATAAACAATGTCAACTTTTGGGAAAACGTAGTCTTTTCAGATGAATAAACTTTTCAATCATGCAGTAATGGACGGGTTCGTGTTTATAGACCAGTTGGTGAACGATTTTCTGAACAATATGTTCATAAAATTAAGCGTAGCGGACGTTTTTCTGTGAATGTTTGGGGGTGGGTGAGTTCCCGTGGAACGGGAATATATGTTATAGTGGAAGAACGATTGACAGCTTTAGTTTATAGAGATATTCTGGAGCAAGCAATGTTACCTTCAGTTCTACCCATTTTTGGAAATAATTTTGTATTCCAACAGGATAATTGCCCTATTCATACAGCGCATCTAATAAGAGATTTTTTGCAAACTAATGAAGTAACCACATTAGACTGGCCAGCGAGAAGCCCAGACCTCAACCCCATCGAAAATATTTGGGGTATCATGGCCAAAGAAATTAATACTAAGATCTTGCCTCAAAATCGTCAAGAATTAATTCAAAGCATCTCGGATACATGGGAGCAAATATCTGTGGATTGTGTACAACGCACAGTTCTTTCAATACCGAGGAGACTCCAAATGGTCATAGATGGTAACGGTGATACAATAAAATATTAACTTTTGTGTGTCTCCAGGGCACTTATATCAACCGATTATTGATTATAAGCCTACCTAAGCAAAGAGCTGTGTTACGGGATTCGCGATTCAATAAATTAAAAAACGACTTACCGTTGGGGCTGGACGTCTGAATTTCGCTCGTGTCTCTGTGCGCGGTGGAACTCACTTCGTGTTCGAGATGTTTGAGTTTTGTAGTTACCGACGAACGAACTGTCAGAGACTAACTACTTTCTTCTTTTTGGCCTCCCCGAGAGGGACGGTTTTATGGTCGTTTTGGAACAGACGAATCGTGAATCGAAAAACGCGCCAATGACACGCGATGGTAGAGTGCAACCACTTTCAATTAAACTAAATGCTAATATCTAATAGATAAAGAACTAAACTAACTAAAATGTAAGGAACAACAAAAGAAAAAGTAAAGAGAGAAAAGGAAAAAAGATCGAATATGTACAAATTCAAACATTCTGCCCGCCAAAAATGCGGTGCATTTTTCCTATTGCGATGGCAACGGACACAACTTCACCACCGGGCGTCGAATGCTGCCGTTGGTAGTCTTCACCGTCGCGACGCGGACTACCCCATCCCGTATAATTCCCTTTTGATCAAGGAACGGAGCTAGTCGCTGAATCGGCTTGGCGCATTGTTGCTTGTCTTCCAGTTTGCGGATCGTGTCTTCAAAGGCCGAACGTTGCGTATGTTTGATCAAGACGTTCATCGCGGTGGTTTGTTCGTCGAGCGAAATTGGTCCAAAACGACGATTCGAATTTGACGCAACACGGCAATTGTTAACGAAACGAAAAAGATGCGCTATGATGATTTTGATCCTTGACAACGACGAACAATTTTTGATTAAGCGATCTAAGGCGTTTTCTTCGGTGGCGATTAACAAAATGGTGCGACGCGTTTCGCTGTTAATCATGGCTTCTTCACGGAGGAAAGCCGTCGACGGTTCGCTTGGCCAAAAATCAGGGTCTTGGTGCAGCCAGTTCGGGCCGCGCCACCACAAATTGTGATTTTTCACTTCGTCGGGAAGTAGGCCTCGCGATGCGCAATCTGCTGGGTTATCACTAGACCGAACGTGACGCCAGCATTCCGAAGGTACCTTGTCCTGAATGTACGCAACTCGATTGCTCACGAAAGTTTTCCAACGGTGAGGTGACGCCCGCAACCACCCTAAAACTATCATCGAGTCGGTCCAAGCGGTCACGACGGTGATGTTACATTTGACGTACAATGAACTGACATAACTAAGTAGTTTTGCCAGCAGGTGAGCACCACAAAGTTCTAATTGGGGCAAGGACCGGCGTTTAAGAGGGGCAACTTTTGATTTGGCCATCACCAGGCTGATCGACACGTCACCGTTATAGTCCACCCCGCGTAAATACACGGCCGCGGCGTAGCCCATCTCCGAGGCATCGCAGAATCCATGTAACTCGCACGAGAGGTGTTGCCTGGTTAATAGATGACGCTTTAATTTGATTTCGGACATCCCCGGTAATTGAGATCGATACTGCTCCCATCGGTGGGTTATTTCGGCAGGGGGGGTATCCCACGACAAACCAAGACACCATAGCTGTTGTATCAGGTGCTTAGCGAAAAACGTTAAGGGCGATAAAAAATCGAGAGGGTCAAATATCCGAGCAATTTCCGATAAAATGGTTCGCTTTGTACAAGTGCGGTCGGTCGGTTTTACTTTGAACGAAAAGACATCTTGCGATGGTAACCACTGCAGACCGAGAATCTTCACGGAGGCAACTGAATCTCCGGAATCAAAGTCACGAACGTCCTGCCGGAAAGAGGAGTCCAGATGTTCGATTAGCGGGAGCGCGTTGCTCGCCCTTTTCCTCAGTTCAAACTGGCCACATTGTAGCAGCTTAATTAATTGCTCTTGCAATTCGAGAGCGTCTTGGACCGAATCGCAACCGGTGACGATGTCGTCCATGTAAATGTCGCTGCGAACTACGGCTGCCGCTCGAGGAAAACGCGATTGTTCGTCGCTCGCAAGTTGCAGGAGCGTACGAATAGCTAAAAAGGGGGCTGAGCAAACTCCGTAAGTGACAGTGTTTAGGTAGTAATCTTGCAGCGCATCGTCCGGAGACGACCGCCAAATGATCCGTTGGAATTCCCGGTCGTTGGGCGGAATCGATATTTGACGGTACATTTGGCGAACGTCGGCTGTAAAAACTACTCGGTGGAGGCGAAAATTGAGAAGTACCCTGACGATGTCTTGTAAAAGCTTCGGTCCGGTGTGCAGGGTGTCATTCAGAGATTGACCATTGGCGCACTTGGCGCTGACGTCGAAAACTACCCGCAACTTCGTGGAAGCGCTGTCCGGCTTTTGCACACAGTGGTGCGGTATGTAGTAGCTTCGCGCTGTGGTGCCCCTCGCGGGTGGCGCCAACGACATGTGACCCGCTTCCAAATAGTCCTGCATGAACGCGACATAATCCGTTTGGAGAGCGGGGTTCCGAATTAACCGATTTTCGAGGAAAAAAAACCGTCGCACTGCAATTTCTCGGAAATTTGGAAATTCTCTTGCCGATGTTTTGAACGGTAACGCGACCGTGTACCTGCCGTTTTCACTCCAAGTTACCGAGGCTGAAAATAATTCCTCGCATTGCGCGTCGCTAGGATTTGCGAATGTTTTTTCCGGTACTTCCTCTAGTTGCCAAAATCGTTTCAACGTGAACTCCAAGGAGTCCGAATCAACCGTGGTGAGACATGCATGAACTACCGACGGGGTGCGAATATCGACGGGTCCGTTTATCACCCAGCCGAACACGGTGTTGATTGCAGCGGGTTCACCGGGCCCGGAGCCTAATAAAACTCCTGGTTTAAAAGGCTGGCGTAGAGGTCACCGCCGAGGAGCATCTCAACGCGGTGGGGAGTATTGAAATCCGGGTCCGCGAGTTCTAAATTGCAAAGGTGCTTCCAATTGCTGATATCTACGGGACCGGCCGGCATATGGCCCGCTAATTGGGGTAGCACATGGACATTGATGGTTTTCGATTGGTCTGGTTTGTTTCGCGGCTGGATACGGCATTCAACAAATCCTGGGGAGGTTGACTCCGCGCCAGGGTTAATTCCTCTCACGCGAATTTTCGACGGCGTGAATCGCAGACCTAATCGACGAAGACATTTTTGGGCGATAAAGCTGCCTTGGCTGCAATTGTCCAAAACGGCTCGAACGCGCTGAAAGTGACCTCGAGCATCCTTTACTTCGATCACCGCCGTTGCGAGAAGCACAATTTTGTTTTCTATCGCGCTAGTCAGCGTTGTTAATGACGAGTCAACAGCTGACGATGACGACGATGTACCGGCGACGGTGGTACTGGACGCGGACGGTAGCGTCGACGATGGTGCACCGGGAGTGGCCGTAGTAGCGGACGATTTCTCGAAATGCAACATGGTATGATGTCTCTCTTTGCACACACGACACGACGATTTCGAATTGCAAGCATTTGCATTATGTGCAGGGCGAAGACAATTGATGCAAAGTCGTCGAGACTTTACAATTTCAAACCGTTGTCGCGAAGTTTTCGGCGTAAACTCCGGACATTTGTAAATGACGTGCTCTCCAGTGCACAGTGCACAATTTTGAGGTGACGAGTCCACTATAAAAACCGATTTCGCTTTCGACGTCGTGTTTACCTGACGAGACGAATTGGTTGTACTCGCAGGTTCCCGAGATTTTCCTAGTGAATCCAAAACGCGACACTGACCTTCGATAAAGTCCGCTAATTGTTTGAATTTAGGAATCTCGGCTGGTCCCAGTGTACGTATGTCCGACTCAAACAATTTCCGAGTGTCCGGGTCTAATTTTTCCAACAGCAGTTGGAACCACATAAAATCTTCCAGCGATTCTGCAAGATTTAAGGCCATAAGGGCGGACCGATTTTCCTTGAACTTATCCGAAAGCTTGCGTAGTCCGGACGCTGATTCGGATGTCAATTTGGGAAGCTGTTTGAGCGTGTTCCAATAGTGGTATGATAGTTTCCGCTTGTTTTCGTACCGATCTACTAGAGCACTGTACGCAATTGGGTAATTTTCCTCAGAAAGAGTTATCGCTTTTACCAAATTTAAAGGCTCCCCTGTCAGGCTACTAATCAAATATTGAAATTTCTCAATCCGTGCTAACTCCGGCCGCGAGTGAATTGCGTTGTCGAAGAATTGAATGAACGAGGTCCATTCGCTAAAATTACCGTCGAAGGTACGTAATGATAATTTCGGCAACCGTAAGTTCGAACACGTTGACGAAGAGGAGTTGATCGAGTTGAGATTGGATGCGGCGCGCTCTACTTCCGGAAAGTACCGTACATATGCCGCGTCAATTTCGTCAAATGCCTCGAAAAATTCCATCCGGTTTTGTTCTTCGGCTTCCAAATCGGATTCGGGTTGAGTGGCGACGTAGGCAATAATCGCGGAATGTAGTGGCTCAAATTTTTCAAAAATTGATTGGGCTCGTGCAAAACGTCTTTTTAGCAGAGCTCGCAATGCTGGTTGTTCCGTCGCGGATTGAGCAAAAATAATTGTAATCCGTACTTTATTGTCATCATGATTACCGTCTTGATTATGAACGTTATTTTTTGGGTGGTAAATTTCAAAACTCAAAATTATTTTGTCATTTCTACTACACAAAACGTTTACCTCAGGTTATCTATGTACGATTGCTCTAATTTTGTTTATTCATGTCGGATTTTTGGAATATCTGAGCTTCAAACAGTTTAAATTGATTGTCAAAATGACAAGAATCGAAAGTGGGGTTACGATTCCTAAAGGTTTATTTACACTTTACTTGAATGTCAAGAAAGTGACGGCCAAAATTTTTTGGCCGCCATAGTACCAAGGGAGGTAAGCAAAAAGGTCGGAAACAAGTAATAAATTTTCAACAATTCGACGACCGATAGGAACGAAATTTTACCTCTCTTTCGGCACTTGGCGAACAGATGTTGGAAAAACCCGAAAAGTACAATGAAGTACGTACAGTTGATGGACAAATAAAACTGGGACAAAAATGACCATCACATAAGTCAAAATTTACAAATTTGCATGGTTTAATTACGGCTTTATCACAAATAGGTTAACTTTGGTATGACATATTATATAGACACTGACAAATATATTGACAATTCAATGGTCTGATTTACATAGATTAAATTTTAAGTGTCCCAGTTTTATTTGTCCACCGACCGTACGTACGTACCGTTATTTTTCAATTGATGATTTGCGAAATGAATGAAAAACGAATGAAATGAGAAGAAATAGAATTAAAATGCGAACTAATGATAGTGCTAATCTACGGGGTGATCAAGAAGGACTGTTTAAGTTGGTAACACTGGATCGTATTTTAAATCGTATAACAGGAGTAACTTCCGGTTGTTGGTGGCTTGTCGTTGTTAATGCTATACCTATATCAGATATTTGTCAAATAAACCAACAAAACATATCCAGTTGCAGTGTTATAAATAACCGAATGAAAAAATTTTCTCAATTGTACTGCCAACTTAAACAGTCCTTCTTGATACCCGGTACTCGCTAGACGAAAGTGGTCACACTGCGCTAGAGACACTTAGTACTAAATTTTGAATTCAGTAATTACGACAACGAAACAAAACAAAAAAACAAATTGAATGCGATCCGGCTCGAAGGACCAAAAAATGTGTGTCTCCAGGGCACTTATATCAACCGATTATTGATTATAAGCCTACCTAAGCGAAGAGCTGTTACGGGATTCGCGATTCAATAAATTCAAAAACGACTTACCGTTGGGGCTGGACGTCTGAATTTCGCTCGTGTCTCTGTGCGCGGTGGAACTCACTTCGTGTTCGAGATGTTTGAGTTTTGTAGTTACCGACGAACGAACTGTCAGAGACTAACTACTTTCTTCTTTTTGGCCTCCCCGAGAGGGAGGGTTTTATGGTCGTTTTCGAACAGACGAATCGTGAATCGAAAAACGCGCCAATGACACACGATGGTAGAGTGCAACCACTTTCAATGAAACTAAATGCTAAGATCTAATAGATAAAGAACTAAACTAACTAAAATGTAAGGAACAACAAAAGAAAAAGTAAAGAGAGAAAAGGAAAAAAGATCGAATATGTACAAATTCAAACAACTTTATTGTATTTGAATTGTTCAATTTTTCAAATTTCTTATCTTATACGCCACTGACTTTCTTTCAGTTGGGTGACATTTTATAAACTGCAATTTTAGGACCATGTTACACAGCCAACATTTTTTATTTGTCACGCTGCACTGTCTGAGTTTGTAGGGGCCGCAACTGTACGTTTATAGGGTATTGCAGTATCCAGTACTAATAAATCCATGCATTTAAATAAAAATACAAAGTTTAGGCCCGGTTGTATAAAACGATGTCAAGTCGTTGTTAAAGTTAACATAATGTCAAGCGATCTGATTGGAGAATATACAGGCTGTCCCAGAACTCGCGGATCAAACTTACAGTGCGTTTTCCTTGGTGATAACTGAAAGCAATAGCGTTTAAAAAAAAGGACAGGGTATAATCGATTTTTTGTAATGAATAATTAAAGTTGACCAATCAGAAGGACGCTGTTAATTTGAATTTCACGTAAATTTAACCAAAGGTTTGAATTGCCTAGCAACATAATTCTAGTAAGAATGGTATGGAATTTCAAGTAAATGTTTGGGCAACTGTGAAGATTTTGACAACGTCAAGTTATAATTTGATTCGAAATTGTCAAACTTCGTATTGAAGTCATGTATACAGGCTGCTGCAGAGTATGCCGAAATGCTCATAATTTATGGAGAGTGCCGGCGCAATGTACGTGAGGATGCAATGGAATATGCAATAGGTACGTTTTCCACGACGTTTGCCACATCCAAATTATAACGTATTTCTACGGTTGGTGTACCGTGCTCGAGACACTGGGTCCTTGGTGCCTACCTGACAAGAAATTGGTGGTCCCCCGCGAGAAGTTAGAACGCCAGAGACTGAAGATGCTGTTCATCAGTCCTTTGATGACGACGGTAGAAAAAGTATATTTGAAGAACTATATTTACCGCGAATCTATCAATATTTTAGAAGTACTAAATGACCAAATTCCCGAAACACTGGCTACTGTTATTCCTAATATGCTTAGACTGGCAAGGGAAAATTTAATAAAACGAGCTCGCCTATTCCTTCAGATGAAAGGTGGCCATTTTGAACACTTGTTATAAATTATTCTTTTTATTTTGCATGTTTCTTATTTCATTTGTTGCATTCTACATCGTTTAGTTATAAAATTTGATCTTAAATTTTTACTAATAATGATGCTAAAATAAATAGGTTAGTTCAATCCAGTTTTGTCTTCTTTCTTTCAGAACTGCCACTATGCTTGATCTGTTGTTCAAAACCTACGTGTAACTCCAGCTTTTTTTGTAATGTAAAGAATGTTCTTAAAAGTCTTTTCTTTCATTTCGACGATGACGAGTCCCGCTCGTGTAGCTGCGCGAATACGTTGCAGATGCAGAGTGTATGCACAAGAGTCAGGATAAATTTCTTGTGATTCCGATTCAATTCGCAGGCCCTGCATATTTCACTTTTTACTAAGATTTTTAAGGTAGTAATATGTATTACTCACTTGACGCTACGTCGCCATTTTACCTTCCATCCACAAAGGTTCAATTCATCATATCCCTCCCGTCAATTTCCCATACCCCTCAAGGTTACATTTGCTCTGGAAATTTTCACTCATAACAAACCATATTTCATTCATTGCCGGAAGAAGAAACTTCTTGCGTTCCCTGATTTAGATGCTACACATTTGTTCACCTGCCTTCGGCAAAATTATCCCATTTTTGGTTATTTCAAAAGTAGCTGTCACTTTTGACGTCTGTTTCGACAAGTTGACCAGAATATAGCCTAAGGGAGTCCGTTTCGGCTCAGGGACGCGAGGGTCGCGGGTTCGATTCCGACCCAGGGCGAAATTTAAAAAATAATAAAAAAAAGGCTATATTCTGTCTCGTGATTCGGAAGTCACGTTAAGCCATTGGTCCCGGTCTATTGAGTTGGTCACCATGCCCCTCATAGATTTGTAAACCAGTCCTAGACTGTGTAACAAATTTTTATTATTCATCGAATTATACGTTGCTTGGCAATTGAGGGAAGGTACTCAATTTTCTCATAAAGGGAAAATTAGATCGAGCTCTATTGGTCAATTTGATTATTTCATAACTAAAAAGCTGTTGCACCCTGAATATTTTTCTAAACGTTTTTTACCTTCATTACCATCAAGGAATATACAGTTTCAATTTGATTCGCGAGTTCTGGGACATCCTGTATAACAATCAAACGGGCGGATTTCCGACTTGACACGTTGTTAGCTGACACGATGTTAACTAAGCTTTATACAACCGGGACTAAATGAGTTTTCGAAAACAAGGATCTAACACAACGAGAAAAATTGGCTAAGATTAGACTACGTGAAGAAATGCAGACAGAAAAACCGACCATGCTAAATTGCAGTAAAGATGCTCACATCATATTCGAGGTATTTTCTTTTAATATGTGGGTTCGTCACTGCGAGGAACTGATTAGAGAAAACTGGAAAAAGTTGATGGGAAATCTACCAATTGAAATTGAGGACATTCCTCTTCCGCAGAATCATATTCGGAAGACGATTGGGGGTTAGATTCTGAAAATTAATAGGTAAACTGCTTAACCCATTAAATAAATTCCCATTTTCCTGTTCAGTTGCACTTTTTAGTGTCATTATCGTCTTTATTTCTTGTCTTATGGTATAAAATTTGGTTACACCTGAAACTTTTCTGACATTTGAAAATTACTGATAACTAAGTATAACCTAACCTCAAACCTGATCTAGGGAGATTTTACGATAGAGGTGTCCCGAAACGAAAGGTTTTAGGGTGGTACAGCCTGGTCCTTGAGGGAATTTTAACATTGACAATTGATTTTTTAAAAAATTGGACATGAAAAAAATATGGAAAAAAATCAATTATTTTTATTATTATTATTAACGGTAATACAATGTAAACAAAGATATATTCGTACATTATTACTGTTGGAGCAAAAGGCCACCAGCGGAGAGGGGGTGCGAATTTACCTTTGTACATTTTCGTTAGTTTTAAGTTAGTTGATAAGTAAATGTAGACCAAGAAACATCAATACATCTTTGAATTAAGCTGAAGTATCTATCCTTATTTGAAATCACGGTCCACATTGTGCGAAACCCCTACGCGTAACAAGAAAACACTCTCGTACACGCAATTGACGTGTCATAGGTTCAAACTCCTGGGTACGGAAACATCCGTCATACTTCGTAGGAGGCAATTGAACCGAAACACGTAGAGCATTTGTTATTAGTGAGTAGTTTAGTGCAAAGACGTATGTTGTGTTTATAAGATCTTGAAGATACTTTTAGTTTGTACTTTATATTTTAATACTACACTTATATACATACAGCGGATAAGGTAAGAAAAGTATAAATTTATGTATTCCCACGTTGTTATTAAATATTACCTACAGAAGTGGGTCATAAATCATAATGCCGGGAGTAAGATGCGCAGTCTTTGGTTGCAAAAATAACCATAATACAAAAAAAGGTACTGGACAAGATATAATTTTTCACTCTGCTCCAAAATCTAAAGATATGGTGTCTCAAACAATGAGAAATGAATGGATTAACAGGTGCAAGAGAGAAGATAAATTGAATCCAGAAACGAATAGGATTTGTTCAAAACATTTTGTCGAAATCGATTACGAAAGGGACTTGCAGAATGAATTGCTAGATAAAAAAATAATAATTTTATCTTTGTTTGAGCTAAATTTAAACCTATATTTAAATAATACAGACTTTCATTGTACTTGAAGTTAGTATATTTGAATGTTTTTTTTTTTAATTTTAGGGTTACCTTTAAGAAATTTTTTTTAAAAAAACAGCAGTTCCAACAGTGGGACTGCCAAGCAAAAGCGTTTCTACCACAACTTCAAATACCGATTCTGATCGCTTTAGAAGACTTCTCAAAAAACAAAGACATCAAGAAGTAGAGAAACTCATCATGACTGACTGCAATAATGAGACCAATTTGAGATTAGATAATGATAACTCACCTCTAAAGTGCCCTCCTACAACTTCACTAGCTAAATCAGAAAATGAAAAGTACGATCAATTACTGAAAAAAATTAATGATTTGAAATCAGAGCATATTGAAACGAAAAAAACTTTTGGAAAAAAACTTAAAGGACTCAGAGATCAATTGAAATATTATAAAACTAAGAGCTGCAGAAGTCCAAAATCAAAAAATTCAGAAAAGTCTCTAATTCTCTTAAAAAAAGTGCTCACTGACAATCAAATAGCTTTGTTCTCTAAAAAGAAAAAGCGAATTAACTGGAAGCGAGATGAGATAGCTGTAGCATTTACATTGCGATATTATAGTAAGAAATGTTATCTCTATCTGAGAAATAAACTTCACTATCCCTTCACCCTCATTATCGTCTTTAAGAAAATGGGTTTCTCAAATCGATGTCAGTCAAGGAATTTTGAAAGATGTTTTGCTAATGTTAAGTCTTGTCGGAGAGTCGTTCTCAGAATTTGAAAAAATTGTTGTTATTCAAGTTGATGAAGTCAAAGTGAAGTCAGTCCAGGAATACGATACATCTAAAGATGAAGTGTTAGGGCCTCACAACCAAATGCAGGTTGTAATGGCCAGAGGTCTATTTGCTCAGTGGAAGCAACCCCTTGTATATAGCTTTTGACCAAAAAATAACTAAGGAGATATTACTGTCAATGAACTGCACAGAATTTCCTATAAAGCTGCGTACAGACATGCAAAGGTGCGTACAAACATGCAACATGCAACAGAACATCGTAAAGGCGGCCTTACACCAAGGCAACAATTGGCAACATGTTCCCTGCAACATTTTTTATTAATTACTAAAAAATGTTGCGGGCAACATGTTGCCAATTGTTGCCTTGGTGTAAGGCCGCCTTAACGCAACATCGTCGCGTATCAAGTGTGGACGGCACCCCGCAACAGCGCAACAGCGTAACATCGCAACATCACAGCGTCCATCAGTTGTCGGTCTTTCAGTGTCACATCAAAGAAATGTTGCGCTCTCGCGTTGCACCACATGGGTGCAAGTCTCGACTGGAGGGCGTAACAAAGTAGCGTTTAGACTAGGGTCAGTCAGTTTTGAATAACGTCATGGAGTGGACTGAAGAAATAACTCTATTTTTAATAGATATTTATCGAGCTAAAGAAATTTTATGGGACACTAAAAATCCCCTCTATAACGCTTATCGATTGTTTAGAAATTTTAAAGAGATATTGGGTAATTGTTCACTTTAACTACTTCTGGAATTTTCCCGGTTTTTTTTGGCTAGACAGCCTCAGGGCGTCCTCCTCCATCGTTTTCCACCACTCAACCCTTGTGCAAATAAATTTTCCTTACCCTTTAGTTATACTCGTACTAAGACATTGGCGTGACCTTGACACGACCTTGAAACAACAAGAGAGAAAAAAAAAGCATTTGCACAAGGTTTGAATGGTGGGAGACGATCTAGGAGGACGCCCTGAGGTTGTCTAGCCAGAAAAAACGCGAAAACTCCAGAAATAGTTAAAGTGAACAATTACCAGATATTGCAAGCTCGTGAAAGAATCACCTGTCAGCAGTCACTATAAATCGAATTGTTACAGCAAGCCTTTCTTGGATAGAAAGAAGCTCTTCTCCACCTCGTATCTTTTCGTGCTATTTTTGGTCCAACTAAATTAATTAAATACTCAAAATCAGTTGGTGACATTCTGGTGAAATTCTTGTGGAGTCCGCTAGTTTCTTGAAATTTTAATTCCAGCAGTAATTAACGAAAACTATACACACTTCTACTAGTATACAACTGTATCTGCCACCAGCGCCTATATAAGCTGCTGCGGCAATGTCCATCTGTGCGTCGAGCGACTACAAGACTGGTGGAACGGCATTACATTCGCGCCCATGATACGCGGCGATGTTCTGTTGCGCCTCAACCTCAAGAACACCGTATCTTCGACGCGCAACAAAAAATTGTTACGCGACGATGTTGCGTTACGATGTTCTGTTGAGGTGCGTACAGACGTTGTGGCTTGCGTAAGCGATTGTGGAGCAAGTAATATGGGATTATGGAAGGAATTAGGAATTAATGCAGATAACACTTCATTTGAACATCCTATAACAAAAAACAACATCTACATGTTTGCAGATGCTTCACACTTACTCAAATTAATTCGTAATTGGCTTCTAGACGTGGGATTCGTATTAGAGGATAAATCGGTAACAAATAAAACTCCTTTGCAGGCATTAGTGTCAATAACAGATACCGAAGTTAGACCTAATTGGAAGGTTAGTCAGAAACATTTGGATTGTCAAAAAAGTCAACGTCAAAATGTTACGCTAGCATTACTGATAAGTATAACCTCAAACCTGATCTAGGGAGATTTTACGATAGAGGTGTCCCGAAACGAAAGGTTTTAGGGTCTTTGAGGAAATTTTGACATTGACAATTGATTTAAAAAAAAATTGGACATGGAAAAAATGTTTCCGACAAAAAAAAATCAATTCACTATCCCACCTCCACCCGGCGGCACGGCAATTTTGCCGGAGTACATACACTATTACGGATATTACTATCAAGTAATAGTGCAGTGCTTATCAACATAATTACCGGCGTCTCGCCTCCGCATTTTGACTTTGTTGTGTATTATGTTCTGTGTCAATGTTAAGGAATTTCCTCACGATATGACATGAGTATAATAATATACCTTTTTGAATTTCAACCACCAATGTGTTCTCTAATTCCAAAATTTTTAAATTTTTAACACGTGATTGCGGTACTATTCCTGTTGCTGAAATTATAAATGGTAAAATCGAAATTTTTTCTAAACACCAAAGATTTCTCATAGCAACGGAGAGCTCTAAATATTTATAAATTTTTGTATTATATTATTATTATTAACGGTAATACAATGTAAACAAAGATATATTCGTACATTATTACCTTGCAATATTACCGTAGTGGATTTAAAATATTTTTTTCCATTTCCAAAGCTTCTAAATTCTCTATTACGCAGGATTAAATATTAGTAGTGGGTGATTTTGTACTTTGTGATAATATGTACGATTAGAGGTAGCTGTCATGACAATTTCATACATATATTTCAAAATAATTGACGTGTTAAGTGCCACTTTCAAAGACCCCCAAATCAGCAAATAAGTCCAATAGAATTTTTTTAACATTTTTCTGACGTTTACGGTAATCTCTTCTACACCGTAGTGCACCGTTAGTACGCCATTTTTGGGACACCTGTATTTGACACACGAGGCAAATTCTAGAGCTTCTAAAAAAATCGAAATTATCAATTGGCAACTATTTACCTTGTTCTTTTTTCTTTACGTGACTAAGAAAGAAAAAAAATAAACATAAAAATCATTCTGGCTGCCCCAAAATTCGCGAAATAACTTAGTGCGGCAATATCAAATTATGAGAAAAATAATAAAAAACTGGGCCGTATGATTTACCATTCGTTAAGCCTTTCATTTGCTAAATAATTGATTATCTTTTATTATTATTATTATTATTATTATTGTAAAGCTGACTCACAGGTGTATAAACCCAATTACGAGTCAACTGAAAAAGATCAGCTATTAATACTACTGATTCTCATGGCGAGAAGACTATGGAAACTCGATTAGGTTGTATACGAACTTAGTGCTCTGATCTCTTGCCTGTTGGTACAAAAAACGTCTAACTTTCCCTCCACATCAGAGTAATTCTTAACCATCTGATATAGGCTAGAATATTGTAGCAGATTGGTTCTTGCAGTATCTAGATAGAAGGTACCATGCTTACGACAACTAAAAGAGGGAACTCTGATGGAAAACTGAGATAACAAGTAGGGGCAATCAACTGAGCAATTAAAAACGTCTGAGAGAAACTTAATGCTGGCTAATTTACGCCTAGAAGCTAGGGATGGAATCTGCACCTGCTCTAAAAGGGTCTCGTGTGGCACACCTCTCTGTGGATACTCACCAGAAGAAAAATACATGAAAGATTTGGCAAACCGTCTCTGGACTTTTTCAAGAGACCAAATATGAACTTTGTAACAGGGTGACCAAACAATACTGGCGTACTCAAGTGTAGATCTTACATACGTTTTATAGAGACAAAGGAGAGTTTGTGGATTATCAAATAATTTCCCATTTCGTATGACGAAGCCCAGAGATTTATACGCTTTAGACAGAACATATTCAACGTGACTCCGAAATGTAAGTTTGGAATCGAACACAACTCCCAGATCTTTAAACTCATTAACACGCTGTAATGCCGAATTTTCAATCGAGTAGTTGAACCTGATAATAGTGTCCCTCCTCGAGTAACTTACTACATTACACTTATTAATATTAAGAAGAAGGTTGTTAGTTCTTGCCCAGTTTTGAATCAGATCAATATTGCGCTGTAGTTTAAGACAGTCTTCGTCGGTTTCTATGACATACATTTTTAGATCATCTGCGTATAGTTGAAAAGGCACATCCAGGAGGTCAGTCATGTCGTTGCTAAATATAACAAAGAACAAAGTACCAAGGACAGCTCCCTGAGGAACTCCAGAAAGTTGCTGAAACAGCCCGGAACTAAAACCTCTGTACTGAACGAACAGGGCCCTGTCACTAAGATAAGACGCAATAAGTTGAATTAGATTGTCCGAAAAACCAAAACTATCCAGTTTAGTCAAGAGTAACTTGTGATCAACACGATCGAACGCTTTTGAGAAATCCATGTAGATGACATCAATCTGTTTACGAGCGTCCAAGTTTACTTGGAGTAAATGCGTTACCGAAAGTAAATTTGTAACCGTAGATCTTCGGGCCTGAAAACCGTGCTGAAAGAAGGATGTCATATGTGCAACATGATTGTAGATGCGATTAAAAAGTACAAGTTCAAATATTTTTGAAAAGTTGTTAATAATGGCAATAGGTCTGTAATTAGTTATCTCACACCTGTCACCATTTTTATAAACCGGAGTAATTCGTGATTCCTTCCACTTAACCGGAAACGCAGAACACTTAATTATGGAGTTGAAAATTACTTTTAACGGAGGTGCCAACAGATGTCTACAGTCACGAATCAGGAAAGAAGGTATCTGATCAGGACCGCAAGTTTCATTGTTCTTTAGCTTACTTATCGCTAATACTATTTCCCTTTCTGTTACCCGGTCAACATAGAAAACATTTTGATTGACTGTTGGGTTGTGTGTACTAATACTAGAAATGCTGTTTCTATTAAACGACTGAGAAAAGTAATTTGCAAATTTGTTCACAATATCTTTAGGATCTTTGATTATTAATCCTCTATCATTCATAACAGCCGGAATTGAAGTTGTTTTTCTCATTGAATTCAGATATCCCCAGAAACATTTAGGATTTGTCTTGATTTTATCATTCATGTTTACTATAAAGTTCCTATATGCAGCTTTTATTTTAGTTTTCACTTCCGATCTAAGGCTCTTAAAACAAATGTAGTCTTCAATTGCCCTGGAATGTTTGTACTTCTTTAATGCTTTATGCTTTCTTTTTATCAGACCAATGATTTCCCTATTAAACCACAACGGATATGAACCAAGTGATTGACGTTTCTTGGGAACGAACTCGTCGAAAATCGAGAATAGTGCTTTATACAATAAGTCAACACCTTCATCTGGATTAGGAATACTGTCAAGAACCGTCCAATCAACATGAGACAATGCCAGATACAATCCACGGAAATCAGCTTTTTTATAGTTGTAGCTGTCACAAGTAGAAGTGGGAAAATTTTCACAAAATTCAGCACAAACTTCGATGTGATTTAGATTTGAAGATATTGGGGCTCAAAAGGTGCAGCTTTGGCCTCGTTTATTTTAAATTAAAAAGATTTTGACTCTATGTTTTTTAGTGCTAGCTAGTGCTATAATAATTCTGAATGAGTGTGATCAGGTTTGCATATTTACTTCATTATTTCCAGCTTTTCCAAGAAGTGATTTTATGTCGGTTTTGCCTCAAATAACGTATGGCAACGTTTTGATTCTTCTTTATTTCGATGGATACAACAAAAATGAAATATTTGCAGACTATTGGGATACACAGAACGTCTTCTAATGTTGCCATATTTAATGTAACAAATAGATCCATATTTTCTACAAAAAAGAAATTTGACTTTTTTAAGAAAATTTACCTGATATTTTAATGACTTTTTAACAACGTACTGCTAAGCTGTTCCGCGAATTTTGGGGCACCAGTATATTATATTCGATCCGATTGCTGCATTTCTTCTTAATAAGTATTTATTCTTAATCTAGAGAAATACTGAATTAAAAATTAATACATATTTGCAAATTGTCTACTGCAACGTTTAATTGACTTTACTTAAGTACAATAAGAATCAAAGAAGGTAGGTACTGAACTATAAAAAGTTCAGTAATTTGAAAATAACAAATTACATTACTTTCACAATAACTTCGTGCCATACTAGGTCCGTGCTTCGTACTATTTACACTGCTCTACAAATCCTGTGTCCATAAGGAAGATATTTACGCTGTCCTGGCTTTTCCTATTTACGATGTCGCTACGTAATACTGATATCTTAAACATATTCTCTTTATTTGTTTTTTCAATTTTTAAGCGAGTGTTTGGAACAGTAAACCAGTATCTGCCACAGGCGATCTTTTCCATGTGATCTTGTTGCTTTTTAAAATCGCCATCACTCCAAGTAGTTACTAAGTTTGTAATCAAAAACACAATTTGGTATTCCACAGAAATGTACCTCATTAGGTTCACTAAATGATTAAGGTATGAATTATTTGATGAAGAATCATGTGAACTAAACAATACCGCTGGTAAAGAATCGATTATGATCAAACGTAACTTCAAGTCGTTTTCTAAATTATTTTTAACTTCGTAAAGGCCGTTGATTAATTCATGTCTGGTATAAGTTCGAAACACCGTCACTTTAGATAAATAGTCCTGTAGGTGTTCCTAAAAATAAATTATTTTAGAATTCACTAAAATATAAAAACGACAGTAAGTACAGTTGATTGTTGGTTGCAAAAAAAAAGAGAAATGAAAATCTTTAATACTACAGCGTGATCAACAATGACTGAGTCTGTTGGCAATGAAACAATTGAAAAATACTGGTGCTTTTTGCCTCGTAATGGGCACGGATTTTTTAACTTGAGACGACATTAAAATCATTTTTGGTTATGCCGGTTATGTTTGTGCTATTACAAAAATGAACCTTTGATGGTAAATTTCAAATTGGAAAAATTTCATTGTTACCAACAGACTCAGTCATTCTTGATCACACCGTATAATGCAAATAGATGTCCGTTTCGTGTCACAACATGGCGGCACCCATAGACCATCAACAGAATTAAGACTTTTAAAACCCATATAAAACATGGGAGACACTGACAACACTAGCGCTGCTCTAGCGTTAGGCCAAAATAAATTACCGAATTTACTCGTTAATCCGATCGGGAATTTCCGTTTAAAAAAGACGTTGATTTGGAAATTAATTAATAATGTCATTTAAAGCTCGGATTCTATGCAAATTGCATATTTGTTTCTATGGCGTATATAGACAAAATTTTAGATTTTCTGGGCATATTAACAAATTTTGAATGAAATTACGTCATTTCAAAAATGCAGATTTTGCATATTTGAAGCACCTTGAGCATACTTTGGCGAAAAATGCATATTGGTGCATATTTCTGCAATTTTCCAGATTTTTTTTGTTCATTTATTGAACCCTGCAAGTCTACATGGTGCAGATAGAGGGACATCAGAAAATATCCGCTTGCTTTAAAACCATACGACTTCTTGGTAGAGCGTAATTCCAGAGAAATAAGACCATAAATTTAACAATGGAATGAACAGATCTCCTGTTTCTAAAACTTCCTGCTAACGATGTCGACCCTTTCTTTCGAAGAATTTTAATCGCTATACGTGAATTTGCATTTTGCAACATTCAATCACAAACGGTCTGCTAGTCCTAGTCGTAACGAAAAAGGCCTTTAAAAAAAATATGCCGAAAATATCTGAATAAATTTTTGCTTGGATATAACAATATCTGGAATTATTATTCGAAGAAAGTTCAGGGAAAGTGTTTTGCAAGTCCTTGCAGCAAGCACTTGAGTATTTGAGTGTGAATACATACAGGATGTATCTGAAATACATCTGTTAATTTTAACCAGTGAAAGAACACGCCAATTTATAAAACTTGTCTCTATAACATTTTGCAAAATTCGCAAAAGTATTCAAAGATGAGAATTTAAATTTTAATTATATAATTAATTATATAATTTCTCCATTTCTAGCACAACAGAAAATTTTCGCCCTTACCCATAGACGAGTATACCACCTTGATGGCTAATTTATTCCCAATTTTAAATTAATTTGTAAAGCTTTTTCGTAAAAATGTTATAGAGAAATGTTTCATGAATTGGCGAGTTCTTCCAATGGTTAAAATTAACACACGTATTTTAGGTAGGCCCTGTATTAATTAATTTGCGAAAAAAAAATTTTACTTTGCTACTAAGTAATACTTATTCTATATTCAACGATAAGGATTTGAAGTTATTTTGTTTAATTTACCTCCAATTAAAACATTCATTTTTTAATATCGGGTGTTTTTTAAAATTTCACCTCGTAGTAGGCGTTGAAGAGTCGATTGTGAATACACCACTCGTATAAAACGTACAGTTGGTTGCAAAAAAAAAAATGGAAATTGCCAGAATAAAATTGACATATTTTTACAATTCTTTCATAACGTGAAACCTTCTTACGATAGATAGGTTAGAATTATGGTCAAAATTCAATGACAACATTTTCGTTTCCCGTTTTTTTTTTGCAACCAACTATAAGATTTAAACAGATAATCCGTGATCCGTAAGCTGTATAGTGCGTTCACAATCGAGACTTCAACGCCTACTATGAGGTGAAATTTAAAAAAAACACCCCATATACCTACTTCCTATAAAGTTGTATTGACTATTGTATAATTTAAAATATATATTTTCAGTTTTGTTTTTATATTAATAAATTTTGAATAAATAGATTAATTCTGCGAAATTTGTCTTTTTTGTAAAAGTGATAGAGCATATTATAGTATATTTATGCATATTTTGTGCATATTTGTGCATATTTCAGTACATTTTTAGCTAAAAAGCGTGCATATACAGGGTGGACCATCGTATGGCATTTTTTAAATTTAACCTATTTAAAATGGTCAAAAAAAGATGAAAATTTGAGGAAATGATCTTCAATTTTGATACTACAACATAGCATAATTATTTTTTTGAAAACAAGATTGATGTGAAAGTTGATTTTGATAGCAATTTATTATCAAATTATTAAAGCTATCAGTTTTTTTTTTCTTCCACTGCATCTACGTAATGCGTATATTATGATGATATGCAAAACGGAATTTAGATTGGTATAGTAATTGAATAAATCGAAATATTAAATAATGTAATGGAAAATACTTTTATTTATGACCGAGTTCTTAAATGACAATCCTCGTCAACTGGGGTCAGGCTGATTTACAACTGTCCCCAGTAAAAGTGGTTCAGAGGTACCATCCACACGAGCTATGAGTAATAAGATACTTGGATCTTCTATTTTTGAATTGAATTTTTGAAAGTGACTGATTGTTAAAATAGTTTTGCTTACTCATTCAATGCTAAGCATCGAAGAACGAATTACATTTAGCTAGTTATTTTACCCGCTTATTAATCCAGGTAAAAACAAGATTAGTTGAAAATTTAAGTAGCCACTATTTAAATCCCATCTACTCAAGGGTATTTTCTGGGTTTTGCAGCATGTCAAAATGCCACTATTCGTTTGGCCGGGGTAGGAGACCCAAGAGATCCTACTTTTGCTCGCGGGACAATCAGATCGCTGCTCAAAGACCTGGAGCTAGCAGATAACGTAAGGCACATGACGACGCGACGCGCCCACCCTGCCGTAACCTTTTTCGGGAAGCTCATTTCGAGATCATTCTCTTTGTTTCGTCAGTCAGTTAATTTTTCGTTTATCGTTTCAGGATTCAATTTTTTGTTTATCGTTTCGCTTTCAGTTTCTTTCGCGTTTCACTTTCGGTTTTCGTTTGTTCAGAGTTTTCTTTCGCGGTTTTCATTTTTGAGTTTTCATTGTAGAGCCTTGGTGCCAGCCATTTTGGGGCGGCTGGAACAACACACGTTGGCCCCTAAATTTAAGGCTGAGGTGGCTTTACGCCTCTATGTCTAGCTGCGGCCTATCTTTTTATCGTTCTCTTTTTTCTACTTTCTCCTTTCCTTTTCCTTCAATTCCTTTCTTCTTCTTCTCAGCTCGGGTAACCGTACGGCAAAGTCAGTTCCGCTTCCCTTTTGTTCCCGTGACTTGCCGGAAAGTTATCTTCTTCTCTTCTTTTCCCCAACCTTCTTCCCTTTGTTCGTGGTGTTCAACCTTTTGAAGTCCTGCGGAAAATGGCTGTTACCATCTATCGTGAAGTACGCGCGGACTCACCGACACATTACCGCTTCAACATCCCTGAATTTCCCGGTCGGTGAAATCCAACGTAAACAAACCGGCGCCATGATCGTCCATCTGTCATTTTAGCGCGCACGTGTAGTACCGCCGGAAATGGTCATCAAGATGCGCTGTTCGTGCAATTATCGGGACGCCTTATTGCAGGGGAAAATAAGGTCCAGCTATTTCGAATTGCGATCCTAGATCGGGGGTAACAGAAAAAACCTATCGTGAGCGGAAATCAGGGGACTCGGTCGGCGACCGCCGAGCGGGCGGCTGTGCCGCAAGTCGCGGAATGCGAATTACGTGCGTGGCGTTCGGGATCCGCAATCATCCCCGAGAGCGGATTGCCGACGCCATGGTACTTATCGTCCGGCGCTGCCAGGCTTCGGAGTCGTCGAGGAGCCCGAAGATTTTTTACCGTTCCGATTACCGTTTTCCCGTTTTAGTCGTTTTACCGATATCGAGAGACCCCTCGTCATCTAGTGAGATAGAGGTAATTATCGTTCATTAGCGATTCCGCATCACTAATTTCGTCTATTAGGGGTAGTTCGATCCAGTTTACCGTACCGTACCGTGAGGGAGTACCGGAAAGTCCTCCTTCAAAATTTATCGTGGAGCACCCCCTTTCAGCGAAAAGGCGTCGTTCCTCCAGTTCAGTATCGTCATTTCGCTTATGGTCCATTTTGTGAGGACACGTCAGGATCACGCTGTGATGCCGCGCCTGGTGTCGCAAGCGTAGTCGAATCTCGGCGAGTCCTAAGCGCATCGGGATCATCTGCGAAAATCATCGTTCCTTCTGGCGTATTGTTCGCTAGGCCGCTCTTCCAGTGGAATTGTTCGTATAGCTGCTGGAGTCCCGTATCGTCGTTCCTCCAGTATCGAGAGAATTCGTTACGCTGCCAAATGGTCAGGTCGACCATTTCTACCGTCGTCAGTATCGTCATTCGTATCGTCATCAGTACCGTCAGCAACATATCGTTTTTCGGCCAAATGTTTAAGACGAAAAACTTCAAGGTCACGCCGTGACACCATCGTATAGGAACCGTACCGTACCGCAAGTCAAAAGGACGCTATTCGAGGAGACAACAGATCCGGCATAAAGATAAGTCGCCATTTTTTATTGCGGAATTGCAAGATTTAGAAACACCTCGAATTTCCCGCTTCTCAAATCTGCTATTTTTTTGTACATTCACCTATTAATTAATACTTTGCCATTAGTAAGAATTTTTGTATAACCTTTTCATTCAATTTCAATTTTCATTGTCAAACTCAGGAATTTTTGTTGAAAACAACATTTTCGGAACTTTACCGAATTTAAATTTTCTTACCAGGATCAATTCTTTAATTTTTCGTCAAGGTAATACCCCGGTCTTGACCTTGGGTTTAATTTATTTTCATTCATTTGTTTACTAGATCAAAAGGAATCTTAAGTTCGGAAAGTGTTTTACTAAGGAACAAATACCTTTTTATTTTGTGGGAGAATCCATTGTTCTAATTTTAAGATTCGGTCAATTGTAAGGAAAAGCTTTTCTGGTTACGACCAAGTTAATTATTAAGGCCATCTGAAAGTACTGGTTCCACATTTTCCATTTTTCACTTAAATGTTACAAACGAACCATTGACGCATTCGTGTGAACCAGTACAAAGTCACCGAAACCTACTCAGTGCGAGAATTTTTGGAGTGACCGAATAAATTGATTTTTATTAACGCTCAGAACGAATTTGCTTTTATCCTCCGACGAATAAGTATTGAGCACTTGCCCCAGCAACTGGGCAAGACAACACCAGCTCAGAAAAGTAAGTTGCCTGGCGCCCATTTTGAACCCACACCCTTGCCCCGAAAAAACCCCTGAGAGCCCGGTGCAGTCACTGGCCCATTTTGGGTCATAGTTTCTTAGATTTGTTAAGTACTAGGAAAAAGAATTTATTTGAATTTTGAAAATTTACCTGCTTGCTGTTCTTTTAAGAATTTACCTGATTGTAACAAAATGTTTAGTTTAATATCTGGAACCACACCAAGAGTTGCATGGTGAAGATTTTGCAAATCGAGTGACTTTTTGCGAATGGGCAGAGGAAAAAATCCGGAATGATGAACATTTTTTTGAAAGAGTTGTGTTTACCGACGAATGTTGTGTGAAAAATAATGGTACAGTAAATAAACACAATTTACACTATTGGGCAATACAAAATCCGCATTGTCTGGGGAGGTGTTGTCAACAATAAAATTGTGGGGTCGTTTTTTTTTTGAAGGGCCATTGAACGGTGAGAGACACACCACCTTTTTGCAAGACGAGCTAAATGATTTGCTAGATGCAATTATCCCAGTAAATGAAAAGTTTCGGTTGTGGTTCCAACAAGATGGAGCACCTCCACATTTTAGTCGAAGAGCCCGGGAAGAATTAACGCTCCAGTTTGGAGAACATTGAATTGGACCCATACCTTGGCCAGCGAGATCACATGATCTTACACCACCAGATTTTTTCTTATGGGGTGCCATCAAAGAACGTGTTTTCCGGGAAAGACCGACAACAAGAGATAATATGAGGGAAAGACTAATTGCCGCCTTCCCCGAATTTAATGATCTGAATGTTGCGGCTACCGTTCAAGCAAATTTTAAGAGACGCTTGCGACTTTGCATCAAACAGGAAGGTCATCATTTTGAACATCTAATGTAAATAATAGATATTTATACACCAAGTGAGTTAAACCAATGTTTATTCAAGAGAAGAATGTTTAGCTCAATTCTCAAATTCTTCGAATGAATAAACATTCGTTTAACTCACGCGGTTTATACAATATTTTATTCAATTTTGCGGCAGACAGTTTCAATTCACGAATTATTATGAATTATGTAAAATACTGCAACAAAAATCAAGTCTGTGACAGTGGCAACACTTCCGTGACAACCATTTTGCTATAAACAATTATTTTAGTGTCACAACTATGCTCCAGAAGTTTGCAGTCTGCATTTTCGTGAAAAATGTCGGAGTCAGAAATATGCGCCGAAACGAGATTTTTGTTCCGGAAGATGTAATGAATGAAGCACTAGAAGCAGTAGGCAAAGTAGTGCCAGTAAAATCTAAAATATTGTACGAAAAAGAGTATAATTGTTTGTGTAATTGGAGAAATAAGAACGCCCGGGGGTCGACGTGAATTTCGGAGCTATCAAAATCTGTAAAATCATCTTAATTGTGGTCATACCGTTCACAGCTGACGAAAATGTTAGTGATTAAGGAAAATGTCGATATAAACAGGTTTGTGGATGTTTATCTATAGAATTTGTGCTAAATTAAGGTTTGTAGATTCCATCAAGTAGAAACATTTTTGAAGCAGCATTCTGTAGGACACAGGGCAAAGAAGTAGAAGGTTTTGACACGGGAAGAACAAGTTCTACATACATACGAGTACATTATATATCTGTTCTTTAACAAAGACTGAATTAAAAAAAATTTAAATCGCTAGTGAGTTAAATTTTTTTTAACTCACTCTACCGAATAATAGTATATTATATATTTGAGGGAGAGAAATGCATGACAAAGCACCGAGGGAAAAATGAGCATTCTCTCCAGAAGTATATATACTATTTTTTTCACGGTAGGGAGTAGAAACAGCACAAAAATCTCAAATTTTAAGAATAAAAAAATGATGACAAATGAGTTGTCATCTTTCGATGAATTTAATGGAATTAGTAGTTGCCTTGACAACACAATTAGATTTTTGTCACAACAGTCAAAAAAAATGAAAACTCCCATTAGATTTTTGTCACAACTGTCAAAAAAATGGAAACTCCCTAGGGAGCAAATATTTGCTCCCTAGGGAGAAAATGCTCTACTTCTGTCACGATGTTGACATCCGAAAAGTTGATTTCTACTCCCGATCGTGAAAAAACAATTGTTTACCTTGGTTGTTATGAAGTTGATAAATACGGTTTAAAACGTCAGAATTGAATAAAATAAATTAAAAATCAACTATTTTATTTTATCTGAATCTGATTAACAAAAAATGTTTAAGTCCGGCCCTGAAATAAACACTACCCTCGGCTCGTCAGAGGTACCTACCTTTTGTGATTTATGGTTGGTTGTAATACTTTACAGCGGGCATTGTGAACGCAAATTTGTTGCGGACAGAAGTTACAGCAATAAATCCCTTATACTTTCCCGACAAAAATCACAAAATCTAAATTAATTTAATAATAATACATTCTCCATAATATTTTAAAGGTAATTATTAAAAAAAAGAAAATTGGCTTTCTGATTTTTTTCCCTTTATAGCGTCTCGACGCTGTTTAGAAACTTAATTCAAAAAAATAAAATTACCATGGTGTAGTACTTTAATTGAAGATTGTTACCTGCAAGTTTCAATTTTTTTTAACAACTAGAAATAGGTTAAATCTTCAAAATGCTATACGATGGTCCACCCTGTATATGCGCATATTTTCGTCATTTTTCAGTGCATATAATCCGAGCTTTGTCATTAGTAATTTTGAATTTTCTACTTTCTGTCAACGTTTCATCAATAAATTCTATAAATTGTTCTACAAAATAAATTACTCCAAACCAGTATCTTGAGATAAGTTTTCGTTATCTTTTTATTTGGTAAGTAATTTTTTTCTTTTTGAAAAAGTACGAAATATGGTTTTTCAGATCGCAATTTTTATTTTATTTATTTGGATATGGGAAAAATTAATCATAAATGCTTTGTAAACAACTATCGATTATTTTATAAGATCGGCGATAAAAAATATATTTTTTTTTAATTTCCAAAATTAGAAGAACAAAGGAAACGATGGATAGAAGCTTTAAATGTTGCACGACCCTTCAAAACAGATAATGCCTTTATTTGCGAGAAACATTTTAGCAACTTCTTTACAAATACTCAAAAACACTCCATAAATACGCCCTGTCGCCCTGCCATCGATTTTTCTTCATGAAGACAAACAAACTTCAATGAAGAATGTTAGACCAGCTGAACAAACTGAAAATTCTACGATTACTGAAAATCCCACTGTAGAGAATCTAATCCCTCCTGTTAAAGTCCATTCATTTTGTATTGAACTTTTCAAGGTCAAATAATTTTATTTTTTGGCTTTGTAATTATGTTTTGTAAATATGTAGTGACATGCAGGTAAACACCGTAAACGTTGAATTGAGCATTGCTAAATCACATTATGTTGGTTATATGCATGTCACTATTTACAAAACATAATTACAGTGCCAAAATTTAAATTATTTGACCTTGAAAAGTTCAATACAAAATGAATGGACTTTATGCCCAAGGCCACAGCCATCTCTACTTACAAGCCGTGAAGTTAAAATTGGCAACACCGCTTAGTCGCCTTCAAGTGGGTCTACGCGCCAGGCCACTCAAAGCGCCTTATCTAGTTAATTCGTTTTTTGGTAGGTAATTTTTTTAAATTTCATATAGTAATATAATGAATAAAGGATGGATAAAAGGGAAACGTATAAAAGTAGTAGTTTATTTAACGAGTTTGCGTGTAAATTGGACCTTTTTTGGCATGAGTGGGCCAGTTTAAAACGCGAGTGAAACGCGTTTTAAAGGGCCACGAGTGCCAAAAAAGGCCAAATTTACACACGAACGAGTTGAATACAACGTTTTTTTATTCGACTAGCCTCTTAAAAGCTCAAAATTCGCTTAAAATCTGTAAAATTAGCTTGACGTTTCGTTTTGACAAGTTGTGACATTTATCAAAATCCGTTCACACAAGAGAAAATTCTCAAATTCTGACAGTGTCGAACAAAAAACATTATTAAGATTTCAACGATTTTAATACTTAGTACGGTCGGTGGACAAATAAAACTGGGACACTTAAAATTGAATCTACGTAAATCAGACCATTGAATAGTCAACATATTTGTCAGTGTCTATATAATATGTCATACCAAAGTTAACCTATTTGTGAGAAAGCCCTAATTAAACGATGCAAATTTGTAAATTTTGACTTATGTGATTGTCATTTTTGTCCCAGTTTTATTTGTCCATCGACTGTACATATTCGCTAATTATTCAAAGTGGTAAGTTTTTTCTTTGTACTACGTTTTTCATGTTGACAAGCATTCTTTTTATTTTTACTATAATTATTTAACACTATATTGCTCATAATTAATGCCGCAAGGACGTATATTTTTTCACATGATGTTCCACATTCGCATACAACACTAAAATCAACATAAAGGTTATCTGATTTTATACTTTTAATTGCTAATGTGGTTAATACTCGTACTTTTTGATGATTCTTTTTGCTCAAGAATTGTTAAATACTTCTTCAGCACCAATTTATCTCACTGTTTTTGATTCAAACTCACAAAAACACTATCTAACAAACGTAGACTGATGAAGGAATAGACCCACACGCGACGTTGCCAGATTTCTAACTTCACGGCTTGTAAGTAGAGATGGCTGTGCCAAGGCCCAAAATAGACACCCAACAAAATCTTCTAGTGTGTTGCAACTACTTGAATGCAAGAAAGTTAGTAGTCTTACTTCAAAAGGTAGAAAAACATATTATATGCCAAAATATCCCAATTTACACACGAACTCGTTTAATGAACTACACTCACCGGCACAAAAAGCGACTCATTATGATTTCTTTAATAAATAATCTTGAAATTATATTTGTGCTTATTTTTTTTTTTATAATAGTTAAATTGGGATATTTTCAATGATCGGGAGTGCTATGGTCACCATGGCAACCGAATTGTTTTGTTTAAATAAATAATTGAAAAGTTTGCGCTACTTCCATGTCGTGTTTTTGTCCGTTGTTTCACGTGTTAAAATTTTTAATTTGACAATACGATATACTAATTCAAAATACTGTTCAAATTTTGACAATTTTTTATAACATAATTTTTTTTTTCTAAAAAATAACTTTTATCATTTTTCATTAAAATCTTATTTCCTGTGTTTAATATTTTGTTTGTCGGATATTCTTTGGCAAAGAATAACTTAAATAGCACCTACCAATACAACATGACACCAAAAAAAAAAATTCAAAGACAATGAATTACTTAAAATTCAAAGTGAGTCGCGAGGTGAGTCGTTTTTTGTGCCGGTCAGTGTACTAATTTGTTGTATATGTTAGAATTTGTATTAAAATGTTTAAAACTTAATTAGTCGTTTCTAATATGTATATTTTTTTTAAATACGAGTAAGTATCAATTTAAATCAAATATGCAACTAGTTATACAGAAACTAGTCAGATGTGCAACTTGTTATACATTAGTTTGGCCTAACGCTCGGGCAGCGCCACTTGAGCGCATCCCCGAAAATGTAATCCCACTTGACAGTCTTACTATAGTTTAATTGTCTGTGGCGGCACCCACGAAATATTGGGTGATTCAAAATGATTGTGGCCAAGTATGGCAACTATGTACGAAAATTTATGTGGCAACTGTGTGGGTAGGGTAGAGTTGATATTTCTTTGACAGTTCATAGTCGCGCAATTTTGAAAACTGTCAAATCAATGTGTAATGATATCAAAAAAATCAAATGCACGCTTATGAAATGTCATACAAATGACAACTCTACCTCATCCACACAGTTGCCACATAAATTTTCGTACATAGTTGCCATACTTGGCCACAATCATTTTGAATCACCCAATAGTGTTGCTATGACACGTCCCTTTTGACAGTAAAACCTGTCATTAATTTTATAAGAAAAATAATGGACCGTTCCACTGGTTTTCCTAATGTAAATTTGGTTTTGTCCATTTTGTCAATTAACTGTCTACTTGACAATACCTATCAAATAATTTTTTTAAATGTCACTGAATTCTAACCTTAATTCTCATAAGAAAATTTCACACTATAAAAAATGTGTAAAAATGTCTCAATTTTATTCTGACAGTTCCCTTTTTTTGGAACCAACTGTACATGTCACAAGAATACAAATACTATTATACCGTGCGATCAACAATTATTTACATCAAAGAAGCCTTTGAGATTTTAGACGTAGGTATGTCAAAATCTAGAGAATCTAGACGTTCAAATGCTCTGGAAGTATTTTTGATTGCATATATTGGCTGATTTAAAATGATTTGGATAAATATGGCAACTATACTGGGTGCCCCAAGATTTGCGGAACAGCTTAGCGATACGTTGTTAAGTGGTCTCTAAAACATCAAGTAAAAATGTTTTAAAAAAACGATCTTATTTTTTGTAGAAGATATGGATATACCGGGTGTAGACTGGATTTTGGTATCTACATAGGCACTTTACGTGTAAAAGTAAAAATCCTCAGATATTGGCTCCCCTAATCACTTTAGAACTAAGCCTTAAATACAAAAATTGTAGAGTTTTAAAAATGGTTTCCAATTCTTACCTTTTTGTTTTTTAACATCTTCCGGAAGTACACAATAATGTAAAAAAAATTGAAGAATTTGTCAAAATAGCGATAGCAGTGAAGTGTAACCGAGGTGACAACCGAACTCGTTGCGTTTTGTCAAAAAATGAATTTTATTGCTGTCGGGAGTCATGGAAATTACTATTTTATCGATAGATTTTTAATATTTAATTTTTCATGTCTAACAGAACCAGAAGGTGTTAGAAATTAATTAGAAAAGATTTAGATACACTTTTTTTACTCTACAACTTTTGTATTTAATGTTTTGTTGGAAAATAATTAAATAATAATAAATAGGGGAGCCAATATCCGAGAATTTTTACTATTATTACACGTAAAGTGCCTATGTACCAAAATCCATTCTACACCCTGTATGCGACAACATTTAAAAACATTCTATGTATCCCAATCATGACCAACTTCATTCATATTCGCTTCGCTTCTATATGGCCGTCTCAATTTTGAATTTTACATGCAATCAAATGTTCCCGTTTGATGGACATCTACTAGCGACCTCCCCTCAACAAACAACCAAACTACAAATTATGAATTTGACATTACAATCAAGGTCAATGACCTCATTTTTATGTTATTACTGTTATTAGCCCATTTAACGAAAACACGAAGACGAAAATGTTTGATTTATTTAACTACCTAGATGACAACACTAACAAAACACATTTTTAAACGTAAGAGCAATATTTATAACCATTTATATCTTCAACACTTTTCGGCTCAGTGGTTTACTATTTAAGCTCAGAGTCTTCAAAGAATCCGTTTTTTCTACACAGATATTATTGAGGACTGGTTTCACAGCCGTTTTAATAATAATCTTGCAGGCTGCAGCTTTGTGTTGTGCACAGGAAAACACAGAATTTTGAAAGAGATGATCATATAGCAAGTCATGCAACTGAAGACATGGTTTCTCATACTGTAAAAATGGTAACAGTTTTTGTGCTATATTTGCAATTCTTTCAATAATGCCCACAAATGCATTATTGGGATATATCAATCGACCCCGATCTTGAAGGGCTATTAATCTTAATAATGGTCCTGGAATGGTGGTAGATAAGAGTGGAACAAGACATTCATCACAGTGAAATTGGTCTTCTAACTTCTTAATTATGTATCCTGAGAGAAATGCTACTGATGCAGAAAAAATATTATTCGCTGGTGTAATATTTTGGCTGAGACTTTGTATGCTGGTTCTAACATCAGTAGGCAATATTAGTTCTTCAATATTTGTAGTCACACATTCTCCATAAGTTTTAGAAGGAATCTTTGCTTGACTAATGAAATTAATATTTTGAGCAGTATTTGCTGATGAAGATGCTTTTACTATTCCACAACGAAGAATTTGTCTAATAGCATAATCTGCTGCTCTTGCATCTGTCTGATCTTGGGAACCACCTTTTAATCGAATATGTGAAAACATACCTTCAATGGGATCAGAACTAAAAGACCGAGGTAAGACGTAATAAAAGCCTGCCTCATTAAGTAGAAATTTAATACACATGTAGGTGCTTCTTGATGTAAACTGTAACGCATGTGCAGTTTCATTGGTAAGTCCTTTTAAACCAACATTTGCAGAGTTCTGTTGAATATCATCAATATAACTTGGGAATGTTGTATTCAACCATTGAAGACGTTCATCAGACACATGTATATATGGTGCAACTGCACTGTCAAGAGAGCGAATATAATGTTGCCTATTGGATACATTATGTACTTGAAAAAAATGATACATATTTTCCATATAAGATATTGTGCTGGAGACTTCTAGAAAGCGGCTATCACCTGCTTCTTGTAAAAATTTTAGTGAAGCAGTTACAGTTGGTACAAATATTTGAATGGCCCTTAAAACATTCATCTTTTCAAAGTTAGATGGAAAAAGGTGCTTCTTAGTTAAATATCTGACAGGTTTTACAGGCATATCCTTTTGTAATTCATGGAGTATTTTCAGGTAAGATGCTGAAATTCTACCTTCTGTAGAACACATGTCATGGTCCAAAAATAAATTTCTGGCATTTTTTAAAGCATGACAAAAGTCAAAGCTTAAAAACAATGGAAGTTGTACCATAATGGGATGTTCAATTTGAATTTTTAAAGAACCATTACCAAACTTTTTGAAAAGAGCAACATTTGTTGAAATGTTGTCTGTAACCAATCTTAAAACAATGTAGCCACAGTCACTTAAAAGTTGTAAAACATTCTTAGTCAGTGAATACAACTCATTTGTTGTTAAAGATCAATGGAAGAAATATCCTGCAGGTATTGTATATTTGGTTGACAAACCATGAATAACAAAACAAAGCATTTTATTCGCTATTTTAGGTTGCTCACCAACAGTCTTTGACTTTACAGTGTCAAGGCCATAAATTTGGTCTTCGGACCGACTATAATGCAGTTTTGGTCTTATAGACATATCATCCAAAATTAATGAACAGACTCTTTCAATTGGTTTTTGTAATTTTGCAATTTCAGCACTCAAACGATTCTTAATTAATTCGTTTTGTCCATTATATTGACCGACGAATCTTGAAATAGTCGCCTTTGATGGTAGTTTTATCAAATTACTATGACAAAATTTGTAGCTTTTGGGTGAACAGTACCTCCAAACTGTACACAGGCGGATGGACATTTCAGAGCACCTTGGTACTGCTTTATGACGATTTTTTATTAAATCTAAAAGGAATATTGACTTCTCGTCTGAATTACTTGCATCTTCTACAAGTTTTTTTATATTTAAATCCTCGAAGTCTTGTAATCTTTCTTCCAAATCTTTAATTTTAGATAAACTGTCCAAATATGTTTTCTTTGTTCTTTTTAACTGTTGTTTTAAAACTTTACATTGATATTTCAGATCCTCAATTTCTTTATCTTTAGGACTATCTTTAGGTAGGGATGAAGAAGCAGGATATACGTTTTGGTGGATAGGGTCTTTTGGCTTGGTATTTATAACATCAGTTGGAGCGTTCTAAAAAAGATGTTATATAATAATTTGTGATCGGAGGTTGTTTAGAGGCAAGATGAGTAGTGAAACAGTTTATGCTGTTGTCATACTTAAAATTATAAGAGCATTTTAACGTAAGTTAATTTTGAACACATTTTGTTTTGGATTTGGTGAATGCTCGAATGAATGTAAGAGGATGGAAAAGCTCGACAGAGGAGGTGGGACAGCTCCACGAAGTGAAGATGGACAGCTGATTCCGAAGGTCGATCGCTGGTTGCGGCTGCGAGAGAGGTTGGGAGGGCACGTAATGTACTATCTGACCCAGGTTTTTTCGAGACACGGAAACTTTCGGTCCTACTTACACAGAATGCACAGGGTCGACGACGGAAGGTGGGACCGACAGCGACTATAAGGGGGTCATTCACGAAACTCGGTAAAGCTCTATAAAGCGTTGCAAATTCAAAACCGTGACAACCGACATTGTTGAAGCATTCTATTTGTCGTTACGTTAACGGTTTGCAAATTTGAAAAGTTTCGTGAATCTCCCCGTAAGGATCTAGTTGTTGGGAGACGCCCGAGAATATGGTAGAGAAGACCATGGCAGGTAGAGATAGAACTGGAAGGAGAAAGGAGACCGTCAGTATGGTCGAGAGCATTCTCATGGGAAAGGATCGAGCACGAGAGAGCCACAGCCAGCGAGGAGAGAATGGAGAGGAGTGAACGGCGAGACGCAGCGTCAACGAGAAGACATCTGCTACGGGAGAGACGAGAGCGCGGATGGATAGGTTTGAAGAAAGACCGACGCCAGAGAAAAATCGGACAGGCCGCGTCCCTGAACCAATACTGAGATGTGGTCGCGGGAATTGAGCCGAAGAAAGGAGGGGTTTTAGCCGGTAGGAGTCCGGCACTACCCGGCGCGATAGAAACTAAGATTCTTAAATTTAAAAAAAAAAGTGTTTCAGAGTTCCTACATGTTCTAAATATAAAAATGTTACTTACAAATGCAAAATCACTTTGACAAATATTGTTTTGCAGGGAAGAAGCAGGTTCGTTTTCGTCTTGGGATTGGGTCAGATGATGGGGTGGGGCAAATGAAGTCGTACAAACAGCAACAGGATTCTAGAATAATTAAGGAAAATACTTTGCATATTGTATATATATTTTGAATCTGAATTCTTACAAATACGAATGGGACAGCATCTTTAGTGACTCTCATTTTTTTTGAAGATGTTACATGTTCAGTTGTAAAATGTTTTGAACATAAAACAGAATAATCTGTAATTTTGCTGAGATCTATAATAACATTTAATAAAGTATCTTCTGTAAGAAATTTTATTATTTAAGAAATACCACAAGATCCTTTAAGAGAATTGAACCATTTGTTTCTCTGATCGGAATCGCTTGGAAATTGGAAAAACGGCTTTTCCAAATTCCCACAAATAAAACACTTTCTGACCATTTTCTTAAAAAAACAACTCAATAGTCCCGAACTTAAATAGTTAATAATCAATGAGCAATATAACAAAGAACAATAACAACACTAAACACAAAAACAACGAACAATAAGGAAAAGATTCACGAATTTATTTTCAAAGCAGCAAAAGAACAGAGGTTTTTGGCTTCAAATTCAAAATGTCATATGTCAATTATGTCATAAAAATTTTCGGTGACAAAATGAAATTGTCAACTTGACAGAAGATGGCGGCACATGATGTCCATTTCATGGACTACTTTGCAGGAACAAATTTTAGCTAAATTGAGACGGCCATATAGAAGCGAAGCGGATATGAATGAAGTTGGTCATGATCCCAATAGATTGCAAATATTTCATTTTTGTTGTCTCCATGGAAATAAGCAAGAAAAATCAAAGCCATGTTGCCATACGTTATTTGAGGTAAAACCGACATAAAATCAGTTCTTGTAAATACTGGAAATAATGAAGTAAATAATTGCATACCTGATCATAATCATTCAGAATTCTTATAGCATTCGCTAATAAGTAATAACAAACAGTCAAAATCTGTTTTAATATTTAAGATAAATGAAATCAAAGCTGCACCTTTTGAGGCCCCATATCTTCAAATCTAAGAGATATCTATATAATTTTTTAATTATTTTACTAATTATTTCCTAACATTAGTCGACATTGCCCCCCTGTGTTGTTCCGCGAATTTTGGGGCACCCAGTATACAGGCTCATTATAAATTATTGTCCCATCGCAGTTGGCGTTGAAAACCCACACAAATTTTGGATGTGCCACAACCTCGCAATGTTACAATGTTACTAGACATATTTCCACTACCGTCGGTAGCGTCACCTATCGGCGATGCTAGTCTCACTCATGTTATGAGGCTTGCGGCACATTCAACTACGTCACCAACGCATACTGCGATGGGACAATCATTTATAATGACTAGCATTAGGCGGAAAATATGTAGTTGCCCAATTGGCGCTCCCCACCAGTCCGCGGCAAAAGTATGGAGTAAATTCATTAAAATTTAAACAAAAATTTTTTTCAAAAAATCTTTGGACGGGTCAATTTTAGTTTATAAAAATACATATTTTAATACCAAATAAAATTTCAAGCAATCATTTGTTTTCGAGTGATGACATCATCAAAAAATTTTTTAAATAGAAACCCCCTAATTTATTTCTTGATTTTGATAGCCCTTTTAATTGTCTAAACGGCAGTACAAAAATATTGTTATCTTACATAAGGAAATTTTTGAGAAAAAAAAAAAGTTGGAAAACAAATTTTATAACGAACAAAAACAAGTCAAAAAATCAAGTAGATAAATCAAACAGTCAAATGGTACTGTCAATTTCATTCGTATGTTATTTGTTTTACAAAACGTTTTCGAAAATGGCTCATTTAACAGAAACACAACGTATAGAAATTTTAATTGTGATTTGGTGCTGGGATAAAACTAAAACAAGAGGAATTTCTTCATAGACTTGCTTATTGTCAACAAGCTGAGGGATGGCAATTCGAACATTTAATTCCATCATTTTAAGTACTTAGTAACACAGTTCTTGACTTGTTTTTGTTCGTTATAAAATTTATTTTTTCCAACTTTTTTTTTTCTCAAAAATTTCCTCATGTAAGATAACAAAATTTTTATACCCCTGATCAAGAAGTACTGTTTAAGTTGACAATACAATTAAGAACATTTTTTTATCCGGCTATTTACAACACTGCAACCGGATATGTTTTATGGGTGTATTTGACAGATATCTGACGTAACATTAATAACGACAAAATGGTAGGTCATGAGAGTAAAAATTAACGACAAAAAGAAATCAAAGTTGGAATTCGGAATAATAATCTAATAATAATTAACTCAAGGAAATTCTCAAAATGCTCCCTACTTTGCTCTAAACATAAATTAACTCACGATTCACCAGCATGTTTAATTTAATTAGTCAAAGGAGAACGCACACTTTATATGTAATTCTAAAGACCACTCAAATGGGGATATTATGATATCAATCAACGCGTCTTGAAATGACAAATATTTGATACCATTGCGCCAAAACGCTAACTCTATAAATAAAGCCGCAATCTATAATTGAAAATCAAAAACTTTCATTTAGTTTGTATGAGTGTGAAAGAGAGCGGTAGATACCCTTTTCAGGTTAGTTTTGGGGACTCCATAAATAAAGATAGTTATTTACGGGGGCAATTGACTTCTTAAGAAGGTTCACAGTAGGATGTATAATTGCAAAGATGACACTGAACCAGTACAATGCCTTTAAAAGGGAATAGCCGAATCCGTAATCCCCCATAAACTACAAATGACAGTTTTATGAAGTCTTCTGACAGAAATCAGTTGGAAAATATTTCAAGTTTTATCGATTTTGTCGCTTTATTAATCGAGTTACACATTTGGCGCAATGATATCAAATATTCGTCATTTCAAGACGCGTCGATTGATATCAAAATATCCCCATTTGAGTGGTCTTTAGAATTACATATAAAGTGTGCGTTCTCCTTTGACTAATTAAATTAAACATGCTGGTGAATCGTGAGTTAATTTATGTTTAGAGCAAAGTAGGGAGCATTTTGAGAATTTCCTTGAGTTAATTATTATTAGATTATTATTCCGAATTCCAACTTTGATTTCTTTTTGTCGTTAATTTTTACTCTCATGACCTACCATTTTGTCGTTATTAATGTTACGTCAGATATCTGTCAAATTACATACCTACGTGGATTACTAAATAAAATCACATTATAAATGGTATCAAGTGGTCAGCGTAATTAGTATTCTTGGTTGCGTACAAAATAAATTCAGAAACAAACCTTATGTGACTTGCCCTGTATATTATGGCACAAGTTTATAAGGAAGCCTTTAAAGCACGCGCGACGAGTTTAAGAGCACGACGCATAGCGAAGTGCTTTTAACGTCGCAAGTTCTTTAAAGACCCTTATAAACGTGTATCATACGCTATTTTTTATTATACCTGCACTGCAATCTGAATATTAAAAAAAAAAGTAAATTGAAATACCTTTTCCGAAGCAATCTTTGTCATTAATCGTTGATATAGAAATGGTCAATTGTTGTTGTTTCGTTGCCATGTATATTTGTTATAAATTGTGTATAAATGTGTATTTCTATTTATCATTGTTCAAAACGTAGGTGAATTTGTTGTTACCTAAGCGACCTTAAAGCTTTAGTGTTTTAAAGGCCCTTTTTCGCAGGCATTTTACTGTCAAAAACAGGGATTATGATTCAGGTATAATAAAAAAAATCTTATTACGAATCAATATTTTCCAATTACCACCCAACAAAGTACAGTTGGGAGCACGGAATTTCGCACACCAATTTGTATGTCATTAAAAAAAACTATCTAGTCTAAGCTTTGTTGTCATTATAATCAATCATGACATATGTGATTATGACTGACGTTTCACCTAAACTGTCACGAAAATGCCGCCAGTATCCCATTTTAATAAAATTATGTCAGTGAAATGTATAATGTGTGAGAAATTCCGTGCTCGCCACTGTACATATACAATTCAGTTGTACCATCGGTGGACATTAAAAGCTGGGACAAGACGACAGTTGTATAAAGTCAAAAATTACAAAATTTGTATCGGTTAAATTTGGTTTTTTACGAAAAGGTTATAAAAATTATGACGGGGTCAATGACGTTTATTTGGCAAAACCATCAAGTTAAAGTTCAGTTTGTTTGAATGATATTGTTTGTTTTCCCAATTAAATAGTTGGTAATTATTCACAGAATCGGTTTTTTGGTAGTCAGAACAGGTAGGTAACAAAAAAACATTGAAACTCGACGGGGTAAGAGTTGATTGCATGCAAAGAGCGATGTATGTGTGACAATAGTTAATCTGCAATTTGGGACAAAGCGAAAGTTTGATACACAATGAAAAATTTTTGGATGTCCCAGGTTTTAATGTCCACTGATGGTACGGTCGGTGGACAAATAAAACTGGGACACTTAAAATTTAATCTGTGTAAATCAGACCATTGAATTGTCAATATATTTGTCAGTGTCTATACAATATGTCATACCAAAGTTAACCTATTTGTGATAAAGCCGTAATTAAACGATGCAAATTTGTAAATTTTGACTTATGTGATTGTCATTTTTGTCCCAGTTTTATTTGTCCATCGACTGTACCTATAAATTAGAACTTACAAATTTATTGTTTGTTTACTTACTTGATTGTGCCCACTAAATAATTTTTTCGCTTTTATGGCAGAAAAGTCGCTCTTGGTATCAAAGAAATACACTTGCTGTTGCATGTTTTGTACAACATTCTTCATCAAACTCAGTGAAAACTGAGTTTTTCCTGAGTTAGGAAGTCCACAGATTTCATAAACATTTCCAGTAAATAATCCTCCATTCAATATATGATCAACACTAAAAAGAAATGAAATTTACAATTTTTCTTATGTATGAATGACAAGTTGTGACATTTATCAAAATCCGTTCACACAGGAGAAAATTTTCAAATTCTGACAGTGTCGAACAAAAGTATGCAGTATTGAATCGCAAGGGCGTAGCAAGGGGGGGGGGCAGGTAGGCCCGGCCCACCCCAGAATAAAAGTAAAACACATTAAAAAAAGATACATCTGCAATATCTATCTATCATTTCTCTGTGGTTTAAAATCTGGCCCACCCCAGCAAAAAATCATTGCTACGCCCTTGTTGAATCGCATAGGGACTATTTTCCCGTCGTTGATTGGTCAAAATGAGAAATAAATTTACACCAAGGCAATGCTCGATTTTTGATAACTACTGTCAAATTTTGATATTTCATCGATTTTTTTGTATCAAACGCGTCATTAAATTCTTATTAGAATACCACTACCGCAAGTTCCTTTATGACTTAATTTTGCTTGGAATGTACTGTCGCGAGCAAAAAATTCTGGTCGTCAATGTCATTTCAAAATTTGGTTAAATTGTAACAAATTAAAAAAAAATCCTTGCCTGATTATGTCCACGTCAACAAAGTGTCAAAAAATTAATTAATCAATGTCAATTAATGTCATACAACATGATGATAGGTTATTATCATTACGACCGTTTTACAATGGAGCATTTTCCATTGCGTCAAAGCATGATTTTGACGACCTTTTTTTTGCTCGCGACAGTACTATGGCGGCCAAAAAATTTTGGCCGTGAGTTTCTTGACATTCAAGTAAAGTGTAAATAAACCTTTAGGAACCGTAACCCCACTTTCGATTCTTGTCATTTTAACAATCAATTTAAACTGTTTGAAGCTCAGATATTCTAAAAATCCGACATGAATAAACAAAATTAGAGCAATCGTACATAAATAACCTGAGGTAAACGTTCTGTGTTGTAGAAATGACAAAATAATTTTGAGTTTTGAAATTTACCACCCAAAAAAATAACGTAATCGGTAACGGTAATCATGATGACAGTAAAGTACAGATTACAAATTTTTTTTTTTTGAATTGTCAGACAATGACGGCCAAAATTTTTTGGCCGCCATAGTACTATCGAATTCATGAAAGACTTGCACAGCAAAATTTTGTTGGAGTAAATTGGGCTACATGAAAATGTCAAATATAAACGTCTGTCATTATGACAGTTCAAATTTAGCAATGCTCAATCCAACGTAAAACGTATTCAGGTTATCTACAGTGTGGAATAAAATTATTTACATCTAGTTACCTTTGGAATTTTTACACATGTAAATTTTCCTGTACCGCTCTACTTTTTTTTTCGAAGTGCCGAACTATTAGTTCTGTCAATAAATGTAATCAATCCAATTGACAATTGTTACAATTTACTAAATTGAATTAAGAAACGTTTGTGGCCACTTTCAACACTAGCTGTGACTTGCGTTTGTTAGCTCCTTTTTAATTTAAATCTAAACTTTGCATTCATATCATCCCTTCGCAATAAATCACATTTGGAATTTGGATATATATTTTGAGGTTAGGCTTTCTTTTTTTTGTAGAGCGGCATTTCGTATTTTTACAAGGGTAATGCAAAAGTACCTAGATGTAAATCATTTTTTTCACTACTAGTCTCAGAAGGCGTCATTATTGACTCTCGAACCGACCCCAGAAGTAGAATTTCTCTCCCAAGGTTTTTCTTATCCCACCTCCACCCGGCGGCTAATACTATCAAGTAATAGTGCAGTGCTTATCAACATAATTACCGGCGTCTCGCCTCCGCATTTTGACTTTTTTGTGTTTTATGTTCTGTGTCAATGTTAAGGAATTTCCTCACGATGTGACATGAGTATAATAATATACCTTTTTGAATTTCAACCACCAATGTGTTCTCTAAATCCAAAATTTTTAAATTTTTAAAAAGAGATTGGGGTACTATTCCTGTTGCTGAAATTATAAATGGTAAAATCGAAATTTTTTCTAAACACCAAAGATTTCTCATAGCAACGGAGAGTTCTAAATATTTATTAATTTGTGTATTATATGTCTGTGTTATATTGTGTGAATTTGGAACAGCTATATCTAAAAGATATGCTTGCTTTTGTTGTTTATTTAAAATAATAATGTCTGGTCTGTTATGCTGAATGTGAATGTCAGTTAAAACTGTCCGATCAAAATATAATTTGTAATTGTCATTTTCTAAACAACTTTCTGGTTTATAAATGTAATGTGGTTGTGTATCCTTTAATAAATTGAATTTAACTGCTAAATTCATGTGTATAATTTTTGCGAATATATCATGACGTTTTTTATATTCGCTTTGAGCCAAAACGGTGCAAGGTCAATAATGAACAGCCGTCACCTAGCAACAAAAGATTTTCTTTGATTTTATTGGTTAACGTAGAGAAACGATTTTCACTTTTCATAGCAACCGTTGAAAAATGAGAACTCGGATCGTCGCATCGGACCAACAAATTTAATTAATAATAATTATTAGAAAGGGTTTTAACGTATCTAGTAGTGAAAAAAATAATATATACACCACGCTAGAGAAGACAATTTTAAGCCTCGCTTCTTTATTCCCCTCGAAGCTTCGCTTCTCGGGGAATAACCTACCTCGGTTTAAAAAAATGTCTTCTCTATCTTGGCGTATAACATACTATTATTCCACACTGTACTTGACATGTTGGACATTAGTAACCAGTTAACACAAAGTACGTAGAAACGTCACACTACAACATTTTTGAAAAGTTGACACAACAACGACTTTTTACTGTCCTAGTTTTTCATGAATTCGATAGTATGTTTTCAAATTTGCCACGTTCGCCAATGTGAAACGTTCTTCATTCGAAGCGACATCTACTGCATTACTGCATTCTTAAATGGAATAGACTGTAGTGTTTACTTTAACGAGGGTGGATACAATAATATAACAGTGAGCGGCAAAAGTATGGAATAAATTCCTTAAAAATTAAACAAAATTTTTTCCAAAAAAATCTTTGGACAGGTCAATTTCAGTTTATAAAAATACATGTTTTAGTATCAAAGAAAATTCCAAACAGCCATTTGTTTTCGAGTGATGACGTCATCGATACTTTTTTTATATGGAAACCCCCCATTTTTTTCTTGATTTTGATAGCCCTTTTAATTGTCTAAATGACAGTATAAAAATGTTGTTATCTTACATAAGGAAATTTTTGAGAAAAAAAAAATAAAGTTGGAAAAATAAATTTTATAACGTACAAAAACAAGTTAATAAATCAAGTAGGTAAATCAAACAGTCAAATGTTACTGTCAATTTTATTCGTATGTGTAATTTGTTTTACAAAACGTTTTCGAAAATTCATGTAACAGAAGCACAACATATAGAAATTTTAATTTTAATTGGGTGCGGGCAAAAACTAGATAAAACTAAAACAGGGGGAATTTCTTCATAAACTTGCTTATTGTCAACAAGCTGGGGATGACAATTCGAACATTTAATTCCATAATTTTAAGTACATACTTACTAACACAGTTTTTGACTTATTTTTATTATTATTTTTGCGCGATTGTACTCTATTTGGTTGTTTACCACGTCTGTTTCCAAGATGGTAAGCTCTGTTTACTCGTTGCTAACGATAAACTCGATGGTAAGTAATTTTTGGTGTTCTAGAACGGTAAGTAAAGTTTATTCAAAATTAATCGATTATTATAATAATTTTCATGTAGACGGAAGTTGAAGACAAGATGTGGGCGCACTTTCTGGAAACTCATAAAGGTCTTCTAGTCGGCTTTCCTTGGCGCTGCAATGAAATAGCATTAGCAAACTTGCCGCGACATTGGCATTGTCAAAATTTTCATACCCCGCATTTTCCCTGTCTTCTTGATTAGGTACACATTGAGGTTGTTGGTTTCGAAAATAATTCTTCATTTATGTAGACAGAAGTTGAAGACAAGATGTTAGCACTTTCTGGAAACTCACACGGCTCTTGTAGTCGGCTTTCCTTGTTGCTGCAATGAAATAGCATTAGCAAACTTGCCGCGACATTGGCATTGTCAAAATTTTCATACCCCGCATTTTCCTTGTCTTCTTGATTACACACAGAGATCGTTGGTTTCGAAAATTCTTCATTTATGTAGACGGAAGTTGAAGACAAGATGTTAGCACTTTCTGGAAACTCACACGGCTCTTGTAGTCGGCCTACCTTGCCGCTGCGATGAAACAATTTTAGTAACAGACTTGCCGCGACATTAGAATTGTCAAAATGTTCATACCCCGGATTTTCCTTGTCTTCTTGATTTCATATTGAGTTCGCTGGTTTCGAAAATTCTTGATTTATGTAGACAGAAGTTGAAGACAAGATGTTAGCACTTTCTGGAAACTCACACGGCTCTTGTGGTCGGCATTCCTTGCCGCTGCAATTAAATAATATTAGTGAACTTGCCGCGACATTAGTATTATCAAAATTTTCATACCACAAATTTTCCTTGTCTTCTTAATTACACGTTGAGGTCGTTAGTTTCAAAAATTCTTTATTTGTGACGCACCCCACATTCAAAGTTTCTTCTACAATATACACTTCGTTTTCGGAATCACTAATATCACTCATTTTACTGCTTGTTTTTCAACACAACTGGCGATATTTGCGCACAAAAACTGCAATGGCGGTAGTTGTTTGCAGATTGCCTTAGAAACGCAATACAAAAATTGTGGCAACACGATGTGAAGGGCGTCGTATCGCATTGCATTCTAGTTAGGAATGTTTTGTAATAAATATTCAATCGCGCAAAAAATCTCATAAGCATGACGAACGTTAATGACAATGTACGGATCTCAATATTGGAGTCGTGGCAAGCTCCTCCTCCAAACAATTGTCTTCGATCCGTACATTGTCATTACCGTTCTTTATACTTAATATACTATTTTGAATTTCAACCACCTGTTCTCTAAGTCCAAATTTTTTAAATTTTTAAAAAGAGATTGCGGTACTATTCCCGTTGCTGAAATTATAAGTGGTAAAATCGAATTTTTTTCTAAACACCAAAGATTTCTCATAGCAACGGAGAGTTCTAAATATTTATTAATTTTTGTGTTATATGTCTGTGTTACATTGTGTGAATTTGGAACAGCTATATCTAAAAGATATGCGTGCTTTTGTTGTTTATTTAAAATAATAATGTCCGGTCTGTTATGCTGAATATGAATATCAGTTAACCCTGTACGATCAAAATATAGGGGTGACCGGGGCTGGTTGGACACAGGGGTAGGTTGGTACAGGCTTAATATTTCCGCTTCTAGGCTGCAGATGTCGCTGCGGCTGTGCAAGATTCTCAAACGAGTGGATACAAACCGGCAGCATCATCAATTTATTTGTTAAAAAGTTATTCGTTGTTTTCTGTTTTAGTCACCGATAAGTAAATATTTTCAATTACATACAACTTTTGATACATTATTGCATGATCTGGGATTAGTGTTGGTGGTGCCAAGTGATTAATATGTATTAATTTTGCTTCGTTGCCATACATTTAAACACACATTTAGCCTACGTTATCATGAGCTGTAACGTTTTAAAAGAAAAACATGGCGATGGGGCTGGTTGGTACATTACCGCCGGGGTCAGTTGGTACTGTATCCACCTTCCCCGAAGTTAAGCAATACTTATTGTGTTTCATTGTTATTTGTTTCATTAGATATTTATTATTATAGCCATTACAAATCTGCCATGCGAACTTATAATAAAAAATCACGTAGGGGATTAACCCCACCTGATATTATGCTTAGAGCTCTGAGATCTGTAAAAATAGATCAGCATTGTTTAAGGGAAACATCTAGAGATTTTGAGATACCATTAACGACATTACGTAGGTACTGTCTAAAATTTCCCCCAGAAGAAATTAATTCATTAAATAATAATGTACCACAAACAACAGTTGATTTGATTACATTCCAAACAGATAGGTAAGCATACCTGTCTGTTTTTTTATATCCAAACCCTTAAATGAGTTTTTATTACGAATGTTTTTTTATGGTATTATTTTATTCGTTATGAAGTGTAAAACTCAGTAATACAGGTTGTACCAACCATCCCCATCAAGTGTACTAACCTGCCCCATGTACGGGGTAGGTTGGTACATATGTCAACTTTGAAAAAAAAAATCTTTTTTATCTTTGTCTTTCGTGCGATATATAATTTAATATATTAGTCACCTGCTCAAATCAAGTAGATTCCATTTCCGACTAACTAGTTTTTATTTGTTTCTAAGGAAAATGAAAAAAAATCAAACGTAAAATTTGTACCAACCAACCCCGGTCTCCCCTAATTTGTAATTGTCATTTTCCAAACAACTTTCTGGTTTATAAATATAATGTGGTTGTGTATCCTTTAATAATTTGAATTTAACTGCTAAATTCATGTGTATAATTTTTGCGAATACATATATCATGACGTTTTTTATATTCGCTTTGAGCCAAAACGGTGCAAGAAGAAATGATGTGTTCAATGGTTTCCCCTTCAGTTCCGCAAATCCTACATTTATCAATGATCGATTGCAAACCGCATATGTATTTTTTATAATTTCTTGTATTTATAACAGGATCTTGTATTAAATATAAAACCCTCAGTCTCAGGATGAATATTTGATTTTTTAACCCATGCATGAGAAGCTTGAATATTAATTTCTGGTGGTTCTAGTTCTTTAAAATATGTCCCATGTAAACACTTCTGTTTTATATTTGCTACAGTGTCAAGTATATTTGGCTCAACAATATCTGAAATTATATTATCACTTAAATTTAAAGGTGTGTAACCTTTATCCGCTGAAACCAAAGCATTAAAAAAAGTCTTGTCACGAGCTCTATTGAGAAAATAATTGTTTAGTGAAGCAATTTGATTATGTTGTAGAATTTCTAGATTTGAAAAACCCCTACCACCATTTTCGCGTGGTAAATTAAATCTTTCAATAGCAGATTTGGGGTGATGTTTACAAAATTTTGTAAAGAGAACTCTAGTTTGAATATTTATATTCTGTAAATTAGTTTTGGACCATTTTATAACATATTATATAATACTTTTAATATACAGGGTGTTTCTGAAATACGTGTGTTAATTTTAACCAGTGAAAGAACTCGCCAATTTATGAAACTTTTCTGTATAACATTTTGTAAAATTCGTAAAAGTATTCCAAGATTTTTTGCCCCACAATTTTTACCAAACGAGTCGTTTTGTGTGATTAAAGTCCATTTTTTAATTATAGTCCGATGTATCAATTAAAAAGCAGAACAACTGTCATATTGCTATCTCTTTTCAACATAATGTCCATTTAAAAAAAAAAGTTGACTATCGTTAGCTATTGAAGATAACGCCAAAAAAATATATTTTATGGCTGCTTCGTAGCGCATGAAAAACCATATCTTCGGTTTTTTTGTTCATTGAAATCGGATAATAAATAAAAAAGTTATGGGTTGAGGCGTTTTTTATCAAACAGCCTGTATACTACGTGGATGCCCAATACCTTGTCTACCTCGTGTTCCAAAAAAAGCGACACAATGTGTACCGGAATGTTGGATTCTACGCAGGCGCATGTATTCAGTGATTATCTTTATTTTTACACACGTAACAAAACTTCATTTTTCAGTTTTCACAAAACCTAGAGAAAAAACGAGAGAAAAACAAAAGAAAAACAAGAGAAAAACAAGAACAGATAATGTCAATCACAATCACAGATTCACAGATTTACAGATGTCAATTGTCAAAGCGTTGGCCACTGATCATGCGCAGAGCGAACTTGTGCAAGTTGTGTAGCTATTTCTCTTAAGGCTGTATGACACGATGCTAAATTTTGTAGAAATTTTGTTAGAAAATGAGAGAGGATCAATGAACGATCAGGATCTGACAAAGGCAGACTATGATCCTGATCGTTCATTGGTCCTGATCGAGGGTCTCTCTCATTTTCTAACAAATTTTCTACAAAATTTAGCATCGTGTCAAACAAGCTTTAGACTTATGCGTTTGTGTCTATTTAGCTCTTTTCAAATTTTTGGAACATCAAATGTGTCTCACCAACTCGTTGCATTACGCATCCACGTAGTATATATGATCGAAGGGTAAAACCATGCACTGCTGTCAAATGTCGAAAGCACACGCAGGTCATGTCGACTTCTTCATTCGGACTAAGCTCATCGGACTATAATAAAAAAATGGACTATAACTAGTTTCTATTTTTTGTAACCATGAGAATCTAAATTTTGATTATTTATTTTTTTCTATAACAATGGAACTTTTTAACAAAGCTCTGTTTCTATCACAACAGAAAATTTTCGCCCTTACCCATAGGCGTATACACTTTGAAGGTTAATATACTCCAAATTTTTATTTATTTAATTTAATTTGTATTGCTTTTTCGTAAAAATGTTATAGAGAAAAGTTCCATGATTTGGCGCGTTCTTCCACTGGTTAAAATTAACACACGTATTTCAGAAACACCCTGTATAGAACGCAAAGTCTGTTGTAGATTTTGGAAAATCATACTCATAATACAGGATCTTTATAAATGATTGTCTGGTCAAGCCGGCCTTGGAAAAAATTTACTGTTCCGCTTTTTTGAAACCGATGCCAAATTCTAGTTAGTTTTCACCACGGCCTCCTAGATTCATAAGAGACTCGTCTCTTATCCGGCCTGTCGCATTCGATCGTCATTCGATAAATGTTTTTGAAAATTCCCAATTCCCCCTATAGTATGTCCATCTAGCGACTTTAAATATTAGTATATGCAACTAAAAATACGTATGAATAATAACATTTTACATATACATATAATAAATTGTCAATTTGAAAAACTAAGTGCAGTCGAAACTTTAAAAAATGCCACAAACAAAGAAAAAATATTGTATTAGTTCACGATATAAAGTTAACATTTCTTATCATAATCTACCCAATGATATCACTTTAAATGCGGCATGGAAGATAGGACCGAGAGATCATACTGGTAATATCATGAGTGCCGCAGAATATGCAAGTAGTAAAATTTTACCAAGATTCCAAAATTCAAGGACCAATGTAAATATTTCAGTCACCTTGCAAAATGGTTCTCTGGAAAAACTAGAAAAATTGTCTTCTTTTACTCATTTGTCAAGTACCAATTTTCAAATTGAGACGACGGCAACGGCTTTTTTATGTGGCTACTTCATTATGAAAATAACGGAGGCAATCCATGGATGTGATTATTGCTTGTCACATTTACAAGATTCAAATTCGAAAAAGAAAATCCCTTTACTGGAATTAATTTATTACTAAGATAGAGGAAGGCTAAGTTACCCCAATGATCAATTTGTGGGTCTAGTATAGTTTGGGAATGAGAAATTGGAATTTTAGCTTCTTTACTTGCAATGGGTTTTGGGTAGGTTATAAACATTATAGATAATAATGAAGATTTACGACTATGAGTAGTTCATTCCAGGAGGGACAAACGATCTGCATTTTGCTGATATTCGGCATCCCTTTTTAGTAACTATCAGGTAGATAAACTTACCACTATCGTAAATCTTCATTATTATAATCTTTACAATCCTGTTCATGGTAAAATGTGAGTGAGACACTTATTTAAAAATTAGAACTTCCTGTCATTGTAAATTTTTGTAACTTGCACTCACAGACAAATAGAAAACAAAATTAAAAAAAAAAGAAAATTGTTGAGATTAAATTTACCATTCATAAAAAATGTTTTTGATTTGAGACTTTGAAAAAGTGTGTGTGCCTTAAAACTATGTTGAAAACAAGTCTATAAAACAATAATTTCCTGCAAGGCAGGCAACCAGTACAACACATAAGCCCCGCATTGCTAAGGTTCTTGCCGTATTGTGGCGCACCCTATAAAACAAGAATAATGCTTAGAACTACGAATGCGGCAGGCCGCAGGCCGGATAAGACTCATGTGATATCGTGAGACTGATAAAAGAGACGAGTCTCTTATCTTATGAATCTAGGAGGCCGTGGTTTTCACCATTTCACGGCCACTTCTGCCACGGATGACTTCTGCTGCTGCTGGAGCGCGTTCATAAATACTCTGGGTAGGTATAAAGGTTACCCTTGGGTCACCCAAACGCCGTTCACAAATTAAAATTGGGGGAATAATCACACTACCCCAGATCGTTCACAAATGTTTAGAGTGACACAAGGAGTGTGCCCATGTTACCGATGTCTAGCGGTGCGGGAGAAATTACCCATACGTCAGATTTGACGTCTGTCAAATATCTGGCGGCAGTGAAGCGGCGGCTGCGTGAAAAAAATATGTTCTAAGGTGTTTTTATACATTTTTTCACGATCGGGAGTAGAAATCAACTTTTCGGATGTCAACATCGTGACAGAAGTAGAGCATTTTCTCCCTAGGGAGCAAATATTTGCAAATATTTGCTCCCTAGGGAGTTTTCATTTTTTTGACAGTTGTGACAAAAATCTAATGGGAGTTTTCATTTTTTTTTACTGTTGTGACAAAAATCTAATTGTGTTGTCAAGGCAACTACTAATTCCATTAAATTCATCGAAAGATGACAACTCATTTGTCATCATTTTTTTATTCTTAAAATTTGAGATTTTTGTGCTGTTTCTACTCCCTACCGTGAAAAAAATAGTATATATACTTCTGGAGAGAATGCTCATTTTTCCCTCGGGCTTCGCCCTCTGGCTACAAACTGCACCTTAGGAAAAATCATGCATTTCTCTCCCTCAATATATAATATACTATTTTTAATTATGTTTTCAATAATGGGGACAAAATTTTCAAAACTGGAATGGCTGACTGCAGTGCATTTGAAATTATCTGTTGGTTAACCCCGGTGCAATCCGTTCAACATATCCAATTCTTAAAGGTATTCCTTGTGCAACCACACTTATATTCTCTTCTTCCCCTTCCTGTATTGAATCCGGTGATAACAAATTTACAAGGAAAAAACGTTTTTTTGCAGAACAAATTGCCCCAGAAACAATTAATTTTCTTTTTCTTTCGTCAAATTGCATTTTTAATCTGTTGATCTTCATTTAAGCAGATGGTTAAATAGATGACAATTAAATGTGAGTTGACAATGTTGACATTTACAAAAACAAAAAACACGCGTTTACCCGATTCCGTTCATAATGCCGGAGTGACACTGCAGTCACGTGATATTCCCCACACTCTACCTTCGCCCATATTTTATGAACGCGCTCCTGAGTTCTGAGTTCTGAGTCTGACATCATCTGACATTACCATTAACATTAATGACGTTTCGTTTGCGCTTCTCAGTCGAGTTTTCGTTTCTTATATTCGTTTTATCGCAGTTAATAAACACCAAAAATCTGTATTTTTACAATTGCAAGTAGGTACGTCCGCTTTTAGAGGTAAACAGACTGGCAAAATTTGTGAGGTTATGTTTTAATGTTTTATTTTAGCTTTACTTTCTTTACAATGGTTTATTCTGTTGAATAGAACACGTTCATTGTTTTTTACTTTCAAAATGGAAGGTTTATTAATGGGGAATTATCTGTTTGTAAAAATGAATTCCAGCAAAATATCCAGACAACATTCAAGATGATTGTTTGTTAACTCACATTGGGCGAATTGTAAACAGATTTTTAACAATCGGAACAATTAGCAAGGGTAAATCATCAGTATCTGATGAAATACTCGCGGATTTGAAAGAAATGGTGGAAAAGACTTTACAGATATCTATAGCCCGTTTATCTCAACAATCTGGTGTACCACTAAGCACTGTCACAAAATCATTAAAAATAGGCTACAACTGCATCCAAATAAATGTTGTACAAGAACTCCAACCTGCAGATTATTAAAGTTGTGTTTAATATTGTAATCACTAATCAGTTTCAAAATCACCTCAATTTCAGAATTTGGCGTGCTGAGAATCCACACTAATTTGTACAGACTCCTTTACATGTTTTTAAAATTGGTGTGTGGAACTGTGGACAGCAGTGTCGCTGTACCCTTAACCAAGAAATGCTGCAAAATATTTTTGAAAATAAATGAAGAATTGTCAAGTGTTTAAAAGTTAATGGGGCACATTCTCAATCTATTTTATAAAAAAATACCAATTTGTTATCGTTATTTAGTGTTGTAAATTATGTTGTTGAATACATTTGATTTTATTGAAAAACCAGTAAGACTTATTTGTCATGAAAAACACTGTTATTTATATTGGAAAAAAAAAAATGGGAGTCAATACTGTATTCGACAATTCAGTCTAAGTCGTATTTATCACTAGCATAAAACAAGAAATGTGAAAGCAGACAAAAAGCAGTATTGTATAGTGGCACACCGAGACAAGGTGTTCTCAATATTTATCTGTTTGGATTTGTTCTCAATTCTCATACCAATTCCTGTACACTGTGTGGCGGTACAATGGGGGCAATAATTGTTCCCCTGTTGGTGTTGATATTAAATAGTACATATCTACATTAATGTTACCAGGAGTAAAGCACAGTTGAAACTTGTCTCTGGTTAAAAGCCAATGATCTTATAATACTACTCCTTCCTTATACCTACCTGACTGAGCCAGCATTGCCTCTTACATATTAGAGAGCGATGGAAGTAAGACTTTGCAAGCACAATAACAGTAGAATCGTATTTTTAAAGCTTCAACAATATTTTGGATTGAGATACAATGAAAATCTAGCAAATGAAACTGACTCAAATCCAGAGTCTTATTTGCTGTGTTTAATTTTTTGTTTGTTGGATATTCTTTGGTAAAAAATAACGTAAATAGCACTTATCAATACAACATGAGACCAAAATTTTTTTCTAAGACAATGAACTAGAAGATATTTTCATATTTGATGGCGGAAATAAAAGACTGAGAAATGTCACAAATTTGTATTGTCAGTGTCAAATTTCTCAAAGACGTTCGTGATTTCGACAGAAATGCAGCAAATTGGCAATAAGAAAGTTATGCATCGTCGAACTAGAGGCAAAATTTGTAATACGTGTGATTATATGAGAATAACTTTTCCTTTTGAACCACTGACAAAAATTGGTTTCCTTAGAATTTATTTTTTCAATCAATTTAGCGAAAATTTAAATTTACCTAGACATTCCTTTTTAAGGCGTTTATGAGAAATTTGACACTGACAATACATTTTTGTGACATTTCTCAGTCTTGTTTCCGCCATTGTATGAAAATAGGTACCTCTACTTAAAATTCAAACGCAAACTCTTTATTTAGTCAATTTTTTTAAATGGAACATCCTGTATTTCGATATACATACCTTTGGATAGCTGTTTCAATGAGCGTTCAAAAGATATAAGGTGTTTGGCATCTAAAATAAATTGTTTATCCACAATTTTTTTTTTTTTTTTTGGAAAGTACAACCGCCACTGATCTTTTTATTTCTTTTTTTTTAAGTTAATTAAACGTTAAATTTATTCTCTTTTGATTTATTTTGTAAATCTATAGTAATATTAAACTCGATGAAATGTATTTTTTTGGTTCAGTTAAATTAAAGAAAAATATGAAATATTTGATATTTTAAATGAAATTTGTGGATAAACTATGTATTTATTTTAGATACCAATTCTTTTGAACGCTCATTGAAAGAGCTATCCAACGGTCTATCTAAATACAGGTGTTCCATTTAAAAAAATTGACTAAATAAAGAGTTTGCGTTTGAAGCGCCCTCTACGTAATTAAGTAAAAATCTTAATGTTTTTCAACAAGGCAATAAAATTGACGATATTTACAATGTTCTAAAAAAACCTAATCTAAATAATTATCATCTGTTATATTTTTTACAAATTTTCAAAGTTCGGTTTGTCCGGACACAAAAAAGCGAATAGTTTACTAACAGTAGAAGTTAGACCCATCAAATGTGGTATCTTCCTCTTTGTTTTGACGAGAGCTTTCCAAAAAAGCAAAAAATACTGGGTGTTCCATTTAAAAAAATATAAGTTTGTGTTGCCACCGATACACCAAACACCCTGTATAATCTAAAATATTTTTAAACCGTGCTCATAACTTGGATGTATAACATGAAATAATAACATTTTTCAAAGAACTTATATTAACTTAGTAAATCTACTTTGCCAAACCGTTGGGACACCCGGTATTATATCATTATCGTAGATCATTACACTCGAGAAACTTTAGGCGCAACTTACGTGGTGCCTTACGCTAAACAGGAATGGTTGAAATGATGTCAAGCAAGACTCAAATCAAAAACCATCACAAAAGGAAATTAACAGCTAATCATCTAGATACTCATTTAACGTTAAAAGTAGTTTAAACACAAAATTAAATTTTCCATAATAAATCACGTAAACTAAGTTTCCAAGTAAAAATGAAGAAACTAGTTTCAGTGAAAACTGTCGTGAATGAAACAATTGCGGACGCACCTGCATTTATTTTGCAGTTATTTAAGATGTTTTTAGGAAAGAGGTCCGATTAAGTATTTATTTTTTGGGTCTTGGCAAAAATACCAAATTCTATTGATATGATAAAACCTTAATTAACCTCTAGCACTTTAGGGCAAAAACTTGCGATTACAATTTTAGAAACTACTACATAGAAAATACTGTCATTTGATTTTAAAGAAATAATTCGGTGCAACGTGTACCTACCCTACCTATTTAGGCAGAGAGTGGTGAGTAAAAGGAACAAACGTTTTGAAACGATTTGAAGAACAATTTAAGTACTGAAAATGCAGTTGTTGACGAAAAAAGTATCATTTTACCTGTTAATTCCCGTCGGAATAATTGCACTGTTGCTCAAAACGCTCTTGTAATAATTAAGACCGTTAACTGGAGTAGGTGCAAAATTTTTCGTCAAAAATTTTTTAAGGGCGAGGACTTCCTGCAAAACGTATACGTGAAAATTAAAGATTGTTTATTATTGCGCAACCTGACGCACTTTGAAGTTGAGTCGTGCTGTTTTTACAAGCTGCTGCGCCTCCGCCTTGATGAAATCCGCCGCGGTGAACACCTGTTTCGCATGCAGGGTCCCGACGACCTCCTCGGTGAGCAAGGGGTGAATTTGCGAGTGTAACCTGTTCATGTTGCCCCTTTTCAACCTGAAAATGCAGTCATTCGGGCCTTAACCAATTTAAAAAGTAGCGCGGCGCATGCGCGGTCAATTTCCGTGACTTGCGCATCGCACACTTCGCCGATCCAGACGGCCGAGCTTGGGCGTTCAACTATAGAGCCCGTCGCCATGTTTGTTAAGGGCGGTGGGTTGTAGATGTGACCGCGTAAAATGTTCAAAATATCGGCTACATTTTGCGATTTATTTATTACGTGGAATACCCAATTGTAGATTGAAGTTCGATCGAGACGCTGGTTGTGTTTTTAACAGCAGATGACCGAATTTCGCCTGAATAATTTGTGATTACATGATGGTAAGTTTCGATCAATCGAACGCGAAAATGTAACATGGCGACGGGAACGGATCCTTTGTGTCTCACCTTTCGACCGCGACCAGCGTTTTGTGCGGCCCCGTCCAGCTCTGGCTCGTGTTGTTGGGGCACTTTCGGCGATTTAGGCTCGTTCAGTGGATTTTTGACAACTTAAATGGCGTACTTTTCGCGGAAAGTCGAGTCAGGAGCGGCTTCGGTGCCAGCGACTGTTTCATCTCTCTCTCGACTGCTTAGTCAATAGGAAATTTTACGTCACTAACTATTGATTTCGCTCCAAATACGTTTAATTTTGAATGTAAACGGCATTGGTTTTACGTCACCCACCACAAACGGATTTTTCTCGACGGAAAATTATTTTCAAAGTGGTCCGCGCGCTTTTTCCCCACATTTTATTTATTATCGCTCGGCAGTTCAGCACCAAACCAAAACAATCACACGACATAACTTCAAAACAAATTAAAAATTGACAAACTTTTTCGTTTTGTCGAAAATGCTTTTCACCTGCGATAGTGGTGCGGACGTAATTTGAAAAATGCAAGGAAAGCGCCAGGTTATTTATTTTACGCTATAATGTTTTCAGGGAACTCGTTACTCCGGAAGGTGTCAGTAATGTGTTGTTTTCTTTGCAGATGTGTAAAAGATGAGCGACGAAACTCCGGGGGTGACGCAGGGTGCTCTGCCGCCGCGAGAGGGTCAGCAAGGCCCCCGAGCAGTGGCAGAGCGCCCTGCTGTGAGATTGACTCAGGTTGCAGGAGCACAGTACGTCCTGACTACTTCTCAACCGCATGGAGTTCCAGCACTAACCCAGGTGAGTCGCATTTTTTTAAATGGCGCCAAAATTACTCTCGTTAAGCTGCGTATCCAGCAACCGCGCGAACGGCCTAAATATAGACAAATGCCATATTGGGGTGCTTGTTTTGGTGATTTTTCACATTCAAAGTAGGATTTCCTGTAACTTGCTATGAAATGGCGAAAATAAACATCATAAAGAAACGGAGCGAACATTTTTGTTTTAAATTTTTCAGAAAAAGTCACTCTTGATAAAATGATCTGCTTGTTTTTTCATGCTCCTAAAACAGTTTTTATTTTTGGGCTGGCTGTTGCAGTTCTTTTTTTATTCGCATTTATCTCGAAAATTTGGATTTTGGAATTTTTTGAATTAAAAAATCATGAAAAATTTTAGTGTAGACGAATTTTATTTTCAAAATCACATTACCGTAACTACCTACTGCAACTGTGCTTAAGCAATTTATAAAACCTCAAACTACATATTAAAACGGTGTAATTGTTGATAAACTTCTTCTTATAGTGTTAGCTCCACAAGAGAGAACGTACTTAAATCAATGTTATGGTACTGGCGATCTTCGCTATCGTGAGTGAGGTGATCAACAAATTTAACAAAAAAGTTCCTAAAACAACAATTTATCATGTGGCCGTCTGAAAATTAATAAAAAAATATGTGGAAACTGATTCCATTCTAAATGTTAAAAAAACAGGAAAACATTTAGACGGCTATCGCCGCGATCAAAAATCCCATGCCTAATACGGAAATATTTGTTATTTTATGACACGGAATACACTACATGCTGTTAAGGAAGATGCATTTCTTAATTTTTGGGTGTTAATCAAACAGAACAAATAATGTTTCTATCAATATTATTGTTGTTCAGTTGCGTGTTTAACGGTTATTTCGTTGAAGACTATTTGCTATTAATTTATTATCTTAATACTGTTGCAGTAGGTTTGATATCAAATATTTAATTTTACGCCTTTACGTTATCGCAGATAATGAAGACGGTTTTTATTAACTAAAACATCGAGATACACAAATTTCTATGTAAATAAAAAGCATCAAAAACGCCTTATAATAGTTTGGTTTGTGGCGTAGGTTAATGCAATATCATTTTGGACTTTCGATTAGCTTTTTATTTGGACATCCGATACGTATGCCATATAAAGAGCGATCAAATTAATTTGTAATCGAATTATCCATGAATCCGAAATCGTATGTCGTTACTTGAACTCCACGCTCCAATAATCACAGCTTGAAACACAGGTTACATTTCGACATATCAATCACAAAAGACATACGGATTCAAATCCATGGATGACTCGACTACAAATTAATTTGATCGCTCGATATACAGACTGGCGTTAAAAAAAACGGCCCACGCTATAACTTTATGCTATAGATGACCCAAGTGAAAAAAATTATACAGGAACCTGAGTGAGCATATAATTTTTATACCATCTACCCATTTATGGGCAGTGGGCAACTTTTATTTTTCAAATGGTAACCTATACATAATTTTTTTTATTGATTCTGCTAGTTTTTTTTTTCTGATTGTAATGGCATAAAAAACTATACCCTTTGATAACAAAATTTCCGAGAAAAAAAAGGAAAATATGTTGCATCAAAATTAGATTTATTGTCATGTTAATGAAAAAATCAAGTTAAACGATCTCCATTATTCAATGATTTTTATGAACTATAATTAAATAAAATTTACAACATAAAACGTGCGTAAAATTGACATTTAAGTAGAAATTGTCGTTTCTGAAATAAGGATAAATCTAATCAAAATGAAGTCATTTATACAATAATTTGCGGGCTTAAATAATGCTTTTTGCGCCCTAAAGCCTAAAAGAACAACAATTAATTTTAATAGCTATTTTATTTGTTGCATCACATTGGCAACCAACAACATAACTCTTGTCATTTATTTTTTCAAAGCTCTAAGGTGGATTTAAATGATTTTATTTTTCTCCTAGGATACGAAATACGTAAACATGTCCATAACAACCGGGTAATAAAACAGGGCGTAATAAGAATAAGCGAGCGTAATGAATTCATAACGCCCTCATCAATTCATAATTGCAAAGATGCCAATTTTTTTTTTTAAGAACACGTATAGTGAAAAATAAAATCTTGTATGCACCACGGCGTCACCGAATGATTACGCCCATCGAACGATATCCATCTCTCGGGCTAAAGCCGTCGAGCTGGATTCATCGTTCTCCGGGCGTAATCATCGTTGTAAAGCCCTTGGTGCATAAATAGCTATTACAAAAAATAATGTTTGCATTTAGGGCGTTAACGGCGATTTTGGCCCTTTGGCGTTTTATAATCCTTCGGGCCTCGTGCGTATAATTCGGCCGCGGGCCAAAATTGCCTCCTACACGCCTTTAATACAAAATAGATATTTTTGTATTAAAGGCGTTGTCCTACAACCTCGTAGGTAAAATTTCGGCACATTTTACCTACGAGATTATTTGACAACGTAGAAGACTAAAAGCAATTAAAAAAGGAATTTTCAGACGACCACTGTGAAATATGGCACATTTCACACGGTTTTTCCTTAGTGAAAATTTAAAATTGCAAACGATTTCAACACGAACACGAACGAACAGCCTAACCGTGTACAATGAAAAATTTGAGAAATCTGATTGGCCGACAGCTGTGTGTTTTTATATTGTACACGGGCCGATGATTAACGATGTCTATCTCCGCGCAACGGCATAATTATTTTGTCCGCAGCTCTGTCGAATAATATTTGAAGTTTGAAGGGATGCCGAATATTAGCGTTTTTTTTTTTTGTGGTCGTCGGAAAAATATCGTGTATACCACGTGTTGAAAATTCGATTTTACACGAGTTTGCAGAATTGAGCCACAAGCCGTAGGCGCGTGGCTTAAGCAAACGAGTGTGAAATACCATACAATATACTATTATGGTCATAACGGTGAAAATAGTGTGGGGATGAAAGTGTAAAGTCCATTTGTTATATCGTTGGAAGAAGAAGACTCCGACGAGTGTTATTCGGCCCCCGAAGATGAAAATTAATTTCATTAATTTTTATAAAATTCAAATAGTCTATATGAAAGTTGCTATAAATTTGAATTTTTAAACTTTAACGTGATCTACTGTTGGGTGCCGCTGAAATAACTCTGGGCGCTTTCAAATGTACTGTCGCGAGCAATAAATTTTGGTCGTCAATGTCATTTCAAAATTTAGTTAGATTGTCACAAATTTAAAAAATGTCCCTGCCTGATTATGCCCACGTCAACAAAGTGTCAAAAAATTGAGAAAAAAAAAGACATTTAATGTCATACAACATGATGATAGGTTATGATATTTACGACCGTTTTATAATGGAGCAATTTCGATTGCGTCAAAGAATGACCTTGACGACCAAAATGTATTGCTCGCGACTGTACCTGGCTTCAACCCCACCCACGATGGCCAAACTCCAACTGCAGTCTCTCCGTAAGTTCCGTAGCAACGAAAAGTGGACTCTATTGTTAAAAATATAAGGTATACAATGTTTTCAAAATTCAGCTTATGGGAATTTGCCCCTCCTTGATGGCTTTACAATATATCGGACTTCCTCGGTTGAAAATACTATATAATTGCTTATCTGCCTATGGAGAAATAATGAATCTATCGTTATTAAATGTAAAATATTAATGTTCACACAAATGCAAATAACATTTTGTTTGTATAGTTCAATTTTTACCCTTTTGCGATGACGTCATTATCTAGTAACTTTACGTATGTTTGAGCTAGGATCAGAAACAAATTTGAATTGATCATAAATAACTACAGTGCGCCCAGAAATGTGGTACCAACTTTTACACAAAGTGTCACAAGATGGCACTTTCGAAAAGCCAAATTTGTTCAATCTTGCAACATTCAATTTTTGAATTTTTTCAAAAGATTATGTTAAGGGGGTTTTCCGAACAATTTTTACCCCCGATTTGTGCACTAAAATTTGTCGAGATGTTGCTCGAAGGGTTCAGTTATGCATTGAGCATAACGGTGGTCAATTTGAACATTTTCAATAAAATTTAAATTTGAATGTTTTACGTTTGACAATTCTTGACATTTATTTATCTCAATTTAGATAGCGGCGTTAGATAGGTCTCTGTAAAAAAGTGTCATCTTGCGAGACCAATTGAAAAACTTGCTACCACATTTCTGGGCGCTCTGTATAAATGTGTCAAATTTGTTGACAATTGCTTCGAAAGGTTATGTTCGTAATCAATGTAATAAGTGAAAGAAATTTAAAATTGTCAAATTGACAGGAGCATAAAATAACCTCAAGTGACCATCAATAAATAAACGTGCCTTTTTTTCTTTTTTTTTCTGTTTCTGTCGTTTCAATGAAGAGAAAGCGAGGAAGGAAATTGTGACTTCACCTCAAAAGGGTAAAAATTGGAAATTACATTGTCTATTACAACCATTGGTAAATTTAATTGTTCACTTTAACTACTTCTGGAATTTTCGCGTTTTTTCTGGCTAGACAGCCTCAGGGCGTCCTCTTAGTTCGTGTCCCACCATTCAAACCTTGTGCAAATGCCTTTTTTTCTCTTGTTGTGTTTCAAGGTCGCGCCAAGTCTTAGTATAACTAAAGGGTAAGGAAAATTTTTATTTGCACAAGGTTTGACTGGTGGGAAACGATGTAGGAGGACGTCCTGAGGCTGTCTAGCCAGAAAAAACGCGAAAATTCCAGAAGTAGTTAAAAGGCCCATACACAATGGCGTTAACGTTACGTCGATGTTAAAACGTTAATGTTAACGTTAGATCTAGAAATTCAAAATTAGATGTGGACCGTTCACAATGACGTTATGATGAAAATTAATGTTGCATGATATTGTTAGCGTTAACGTTAGTTCTAGAAATGTTCTGGATTCTTAACGTTACATTCTAACATTAGCCAACGGAAATAATTTATAAAAAGTACTGAAATACATGTAATTAGATCTAACGTTAACATTAACGTTTTAACATCGACGTAACGTTAACGCCATTGTGAAAGGGCTGTAAGTGATTAGATAATATTAATTGTTTTTCTCTAAAGGCAGTATGTACTAGACTTTGTAATTTTCACAAAAATAAGAGTTAACAGGGGGTTGAAAAATTAGCATGTAAAACCCTATGGCCAGCCTTTAAAAAAACGCACGTTTTCTATCCATAATTTTTGAATTATAAAAAATACAAAATTGGGTCAGTTTATCCAATATGTTAAAAATAAATCACAGCCACCCCTTATCCACATTCATCGTGAATCGATTATACAGTTGTCCCAGAACTCGCGAATCAGATTTAGAGTGCGCTGTCGTTGGTAATAAATAAAAGCAGTGGCGTTAAAAAAAATGGTCAGAGTGTAGTAGATTTTTTGTAATTAATAATTAAAGTTCACCAATCGGATATTGGACGATTGCGCGCCACGGTCAGTTTAGCTACCTGCTGAGTGTCTAATGCTCAGAAGGGACATGGGACGATTTGCGCGCCAAACCCTACCTTACCTTTACAAGCCAAATTATTAACAGGAGGTACTATACATTATTCTTAAGAATTTCAGCCTAAATCGTCTTAGCAAAATGTTTGTATTAACGGAGATAATTGATTGCATATTTTTATAGTTTTCTAAAATTTTGAGGCCGGTCTTGTCTATTTCTCCGCCGTACTAGATTAATAAACTGACGTGGCCCATGATGGAATCTTTCCGAAAATCGCTCTGCGTACTCTCTGGACGCCACAGTTATATTCTGATAGCATTGCCCATACTATTAACAACATATCTGTGAGCTCGTTATTTTCGTAATGATAACCCATTCCGACTAATTAGATGACAATTCTGACAGTGTTTTTGATTAACGTCCATGCTCATTTGATTTTTTTTTTGTCAATTTTAGTTTCTAACAAATCAGCGCAAAATTAAACAGGACCGGTTTCAAAAATTTCAAAAAAATTAACTTATTGTATCTTCATTGCCGTACACATTTTACTAAGGTGATTTTGGCTAAAACTCTTTAGAACAACGCATACTATCACATGTTAAAAGAAACGCCTCAACTTCGAAAACACCCTGTATAAAAGTAAGTTAATAAACAAATTCAATTTTGTAAAATGTATTAAGTAGTTACAGTCCTCCAAAGTAGCTAAGAGCTCATAAAATTTTAGGGGTGTAATGAGCTATTATAAAAATATTGACTTATTTTAAACCGACTATTGTGGCTCAACCCTCAAACTACCAGAAAATTTTATTTTTCTGAAAAGAACAACGGTTCCTCTCTCTCTAACGCAAAGGGTCTGCAGCTGTTCACTTGGGCGGTTTGTTAATCCCGTAATAAACCATTTGAGATAAGTTGATATTTTTATAATGGCTCGTTATACCCCTAAAATTTTATGAGCTCTTAGCAATTTTGGAGGACTATACCAATATGCAAAGAAATAAACTATGTATATCCAGTATCTCCTTTATTGTTTTTATTTAATTTTAATGGTTTCCTTTTAATTGTCTACATTTAAATATGATGGTGTTCAGACTTGTGCTACCTGGGCCTGCAGGTTTTTTCGTGACCATGGCGCCCAACTGTCCTATGGGATTAACTTTATTTCGGGTATTTTCTGACCGCGGCGCGCAATTGACCCATGCTCGACCAATCAGAAGGTCGCTGTTCAATTTCAGGTATAGTCAAATTTTTTTAATAAACAATTGTCAGTGTCAAAATGAAGTAAAAAACCAACTGTACCACCCTAAAATTTGGACATATGGACCAGCTGTATAACAATTTGACACCAAATCATGGTTAAGGTTATGTTCACTTCACTTCCCGTACGATCGATATTGAGAAGTAAACTCAAATATGTTTGATTTAAATGAGCAAATTTAAAATTTTATGGAAATGATTGGACGTTTGGTCGAAGAAGGGATAGTAAGAAAGTGGGGTGCCTCAGGCAACCTGCAACGGAAGTCACTTTCGAATGGGTGGTATTTAACTGTTTACCAAATTTACTAAATTTATTCATACAAAAAAATACTTTCGTTTCCCAAAAATACTAAATGTTCACCAAAATTAAGACCATACATAATCCTAGAGCGATAACCAGATATTGACATCCTGCTAGTTTCTTATATTATTTGCTAATAAAAAAAACTTTTGTTGCCTAAAAATGCTATATGTTTACCAAATTGTATTCCATATTTAATTCTGAAATGATAACCAGATAATTTTAATTTTTGTTAGTGTCTTATATTTATGCAGTAAAAAAAACTCTTTGTCTCACAAAAATAATAAATGTTTACTATATTTTATACAATATTCAATTTCAAATGGATACCCAGATGTAGACTTCTTATTAACCTCTCATACAGAGTGTCTCATAATTAAAGCATTCCTACTCCAAAGCGTTGCAGAGAGTATGCCGTGAAGCAAGCAAGAACTTGTTGAAAAAAGTTTTGAAAAATTCTGAAGATGATATAACCCTTCTAACTTTGTTCAATACAGCAACCGCATTCCTTACCTTATAATTTTCAGATCAAAGCGTTGCTAAGATATGTACAAAAATATGCCTAGGTTGATACCAGTTTGAATTATCCGTATCCAAGGTTACAAAACATTAATCCAGCCCAATTGCCGTCTCTTTTTGAACAAAAATTGCAAAAATTAAAAAAATTTTTACTCCGCGATAACGCTACTTTTCTAAGACAACTTTTTGCATAATTATTTTCTCACGATAAATAAAAATAAACGGCAAACATTCCTAATTTCTATTTGAAAAAAATTTGATGCAAACTCTACACCTTCAGTATAGTTCTCCCAGAGCTGCAGCGGTTTTATGGCAGGGCAATAGTAATTATTACGCCTGTTGAAATGCCGATAAGCGACATAAACAGACCCCTGTCAATCATCATTTTCGTTCTATACCTGTCAATTTACAGGGTAGTACTTGGACGAATTTACGATTAGAGGTTGTACTTGCGGTTTAAACCTATTGTGGGTGTTGTTAACGTTTATACAATCGTACCCTGCCATAAAACCGCTGCAGCTCTGGGAGAACTATATCTTTGTAAGGAGGGGTCGCCCGAATTTTATATAGTATATCAATTGTAAGAAAAATCTATGTTTTATTAGGTCTCCTCTCAATAAGGACATAGAATGCAAAAGAATTTCGCAATCGAGTATCAGTCAACGTTTTTTCGAAAACTGCACAGCTCCACATTAGCGGAAAGTCAAAAAAAATTTGTCTACAATTATCTTGATGTTTTAAATTTGGAATGCTCTGACTAACTAATAATGGTACATAGCAACCGTCAAACAAACGATGTAAGTTCTAATTTTGTAAGGTTTGGTTGCAATTTTGGGAGAATTACTGGTGTTTAATAAAAGAAAGAAGAAAAAACAAAAATGAGTTCCGAAATTGATGAAGATGATCTGCCTTTGGATGTATTAGAAACGGCACGAAGTGCAGTTTCTAGTCTTATCCGGGAAAAGCCTTCTAGACAATATGAATCTGCTTAGAAGAATTTCATGAATTGGTGTGGCTCTAAGAAATTAAAAAACGTGTCTGAAAGTGTGATACTGGCCTATTTGGAATATAATGCTAAAAAATTGCGAAATTGTGACCTCTTCTTTAATCAAAAATTGCTGAACGTAAAAGTCTTTTTTGTTCTAGATTGTATAGTCCGGACAAAATAAATGTGAGTCCTGACTTTATTAAATCAAATTATTTAACATGTTTAAATCAAAATGTAAAGAAAACAATAACAAAAATTTATTATGGGAAACAGATGGTTATCCACCACCAAACTTGCAGGTAGAATTTCGAAAACTCGCTGTATTTATATACAGGTGTCCCAAAAAAAAGAGGAGTCCATAGCTCCCTTATTTATCGCAGAATTTTAATTTTCTATACACCAAATTAAATGGTTGTTAATAGGCTATAAAACGGCTTAATAAATTCACGTATAGCTCTAAGGGCTTCAAGACTAAACTGTCAAAATATTTTTTTTCAAATGGGATTACATATTTTTTTTTTAGTAATTCTGATAAAGATTTTAATTCTGAAAACAACAATGTATAACAAGTATAACTTCACATAAAAAAATAACACTAACTTTTGAAACAAATGACGAGCACCAAGCGAAAAGCTATCAAAATGCATTGCGTTACAATGTAATAACCAAATGAAGGTAGCTCGAAAAACAAATGACAAATAATAACATCTGGGATTACGCAGAAATGCCGCCAATGTTTAGCGCAAAATTGAACATAGACGGTAGTAGCGTTTTTTTACATTTTTTTGTGTGAATTTTTGGTATTTAAGTGTATACTTGTGATACGCTGTTGTTTTCAAAATAAAAATCTTTATCAGAATTACAAAAAAAAAATATGTAATCTCATTTGAAAAAAAAATATTTTAACAGTTTACCCTTGCAGCCCATGGGGCTATACTTGAATTTATTAGGCCATTTTGTAGCTTATTAACAACCATTTAATTTTGTGTACAGATAATTAAAATCTTCTTATCAATAACGGAGTTACGGACTCGTCTTCTTTTTTGGGGACACCTTGTATCTACCCCTTTTCGAGAACGACCTACCATAAATCTTTATTATCGTTATCATTTTATTAAATAATTTTACTTAATAAAGTCACGATTCACATTTATTTTGTCCGGACTATAAATCCAGTGAACAAAAAACAGTCACTTTGACAACCGATTTAGGTCATAAAATGTCAACATTTTTTTATCAGTTTTCAAAAAAGTAGTTTTTTCAGCAAGTGCTTAATATAAATGGATAGCGTGAATCTTTATATTTGCAGTAAAGGCGCGTAACGTGAGCGTTCCACATTTGATGAACATTTAGTAAAATCGGTAAACATATAGCATTTAGAATGCAAGCAACAGTAAAACAATACGAAACATTGCTATTTTGGTGACTGTTCTAATTTTCCAAAGTATCATTATTTGGTGTCCACTAAGAATTTTTGATGTTAATTTAATTTTTTGGAGGACAGCGCTAGGGATGTATAATTTAATTTGGTGAACATTATATTAATACCCCTTTCGAATTAGCTGTCGGCACAGCGCGTACATTAGTCGGGCCTTCAGAGTCAAATAAATATCCTATAGTTTATATCCGAAATATATGCAGTGACGTCACGCCTGAATCAAGAAACGACATACCGTTCGTTCGTATTTGACAGCAAGGCATAATTTCTGCCAATTTAAATTTAAATTGAAGTATTTTCTAGTGTTGGGGGTAATCGATAAATGTATTTCAATAATAATCGAAATAATCGTTTTGAATAATCAAAATATCATTCAATTTTCCAATAATTATGGATGATGCGCATGCGCAGTTTAGCAGTTATCTTACGCCGTCCCGAGTCCGACAGACGTCAATAGTTCTATGTTACTCAGATCGACGGTTTAGAGTGAGATGCATAGAGCGACCACCTTAATAGCGAACGTAGCAAATGCAACGAACTGGTTTGACATGTGTTGAAATAAACTATATTATGGTGTGTAGTGTTCACGTGGTTAATTTTTGAGGTAATTTATTTTCTACATTCGTTTTATGTATTCAAATATTGAATAATTCTACAATAACTGATCTTAATTTTTTACCTTAAGTGACGTTTGTTATTTTAATTTTTTACCTTAAGTGACGTTTGTTATTTTCTGGAGAGATCATCTTTTCTGAGAAAGCCTAAAAAGAATTCTGTTGTCCTTTTATATCTACTTTATTTTATAGTTTTAATCTTCCAGTACTGACGCCACAAACCATCTTTAATTTTGCGACATTCACAAAGAAATTTATGTATTAAAAAAAAATGAGCTGTATCATTAACATTGTAAGTTGTGTGGTTTTCGAAATTAGTGTTTTTGAAAGAAAAGAAAATGGCCAGTAGTAAAAAAATTTACGTAGACTCCAGCCGTTTAATGAAGAGACATTAGGTGGGGATGCGCAGCAACGCTATTTCGTTCGTCCGTTCTGTGGTTTGACCAGGTTCATTTATTAGTAAATAAGAGTGGTTCTTATTGGTGGGATATTTGGACCGCGCAAGTTTCCCCCACCAAATGTCCCTTCCCTAAACGACTGGAGTCTACAACTTACTTTACTGCCTTTCTGGGTAAAACACTTACGTCCTCGGTACTACAGGGTTATTCTAAATGATTGTAGTCGAAGTAGGCCATGCCCATGTTATTACGTTTTTGCCGCTTTCATGTGAACTGTCAGTTGTGTCGCTGTCACTGTCATTTATTACGTGAAAAGTGCGGTGATGAGGATTTTATTTATTTTTGTTAAATTAACGATGGAATCCAGAAATATTGATTTGTTCTACAATCAATTTTAAAAATATTGAGTTGTTTTGCACCCAATTTAACACATCATTTTGATAATTTTTTTATGTGGAGCGGCAACCATAAATTTTACATTCAGTTTTCACACCTACTTCGACTACAATCATTTAGAATAACCCTGTATAAATAACTATTGTGTATTAGTCACGAGAAAGGGTCAGATTAACGTTATTGCGGTTGATCAAAAAAACAAACTTGAACAGGTAAATAGATTAATGAAGGTGTCCATAATAGAAAATGTCAAACTTTCAGAGAACCTTTTGGAAACGGAGTATCCATGTGCGTAATAGAGGTGTGTTTGTATAATGTGTTCTCATGGGAAAATGCCGGGACTGATAAAAAGTTTCTACTGAGAAAATTACAATCACGGTACCAAAATTTAGCCTGACTTACTGAATTGTTACCCCTTGATTTTTAATTTCAAATTTAATGTATGTATCTATTTTACTATTTTTATCTTGTGTTCTTTCAAAAATTTGGCTTGATTTGTGTCGTACAACGATTCTTCTGACTTGGTTTCTTTCCTAAAACATATCAGCATAAAAAAACCTTGACATTTATATTTATTAATGATAAATTAATGTACCTGATTTATTTTCAAGTTGTTGATGTTTTCGTTTCATTTGAGGAGCAAGGATAAAGACCCTCATTTTGCAAAAATGAACATACGCATGGTAATACAGTGCCTTTTTTTTAACGCTGGCCATAGGGATTTACATGCTAAAAAGTTTAGGGTCTGTTAATGAGCTTTTTAGTAGGAATTTTAAGTGAAATTTGGTAGGATATTAGATTAGTATTTTATAAATCAATTTCAGTTCGGCCCATCGTACAAAACAAAATACTCACGGAATTACAGCAAAAATAAGTTTATTAAATTTACCACGTGGCTTGCCAAGTAGGCTGACGTAATGTAAACTCAACAAACGTCAAATAGTAATAATTTTCAATGGACACCTTTTCAAATAAAGAAATAATTGAATGGGAGAAACTTTGAAAAATGTGCAGTTTTATTTCATAAACATTAAATGTAGGAAATCATAATTACATCAAAATATATAAAATTCTACTTCAAAAATATTAAACTACATACATATAATCTGTTTCAAAATCAAAAATCCACCACCTGTTGAATTATGTTGGCAGAAAAAAAGAAATCCTCAGAAAAAATTTAATTTTTTTGGGTTGCCTCAACCTCCCGCCAAAATTTGGCATTAACTGTTGAGTTTATTTACGAAACACAAAATAATTATTATGTACAAAAAGGTTTTAGCTACCGTATCATACTTTTTGAGTTAATTAATAAAATGAGAATAAAAAACACGATGAACTACGACCAAAACGACTGTCCAACAGTTTTCTTTCATAACCCCACTTTTTTCTGACACTTGCAGACACACTAAAAACAAAATTCGGCGACGTTGTCGGTTGTATTTTCGAGGTAGAATGCACTGTTGGTGGATTTTTGATTTTGAAACAGATTATACATACTTTAATTATTTTTGAATTTTCATTTCATAAATTGTTCAAACTGTCTTCCCGGCGGAGACGAGTTCCTCCCGGTACCCAAAATATCCTAATCTTGGATGCAGGTAGTGAAGGGTTGGGGATTAGACTGCATTGCAGGGGTGGTAATTATCATCTGCACATTTAAAAAATAATTTTTATTCTAGTCATCCTTCCATTTTTGCTTTTTTAGATGTACTTATTAGTTTTCAAACATATACGTATAGCAAAATTCAATTTGCAAACACAGGAATGAAAAAGTTGAGAAACGACGTAAGAAACAAAAAGGAGACATTACAAAAATTAATAGAAAATTATAAAATAAATAAATAAATTTTGTACAATTCGAGACACGGAATTTCGGGCATCACTGTCAATATATCGTCAAAAAATGTAAAATAGGCTATACAATATTAACCTCAATTTTACCGTTTGCGATGATTTTGATTGACATGCGATTGACGTGAACAGAAAATAAATTTCAAAATTTGACTTTTGAATGTCACGTTGACAATAAAGAGTGATTTACATCGCAATTTTTTGAAGTGACAGAAAAATGATGCCCGAAATTCCGTGTCTCTATCTGTACAAATAATTTCTTATCATAATAAACCTGTTGTAATAATATTACGAGCGTTTTAAAGGCCCACGAGTGGGAAAAAAGGCCCAATTTACACACGAACGAATTGAATACAACGTTTTTTTGTTCGACGAGCCCCTTAAAGGCTCCAAATCGCTTTAAAATTAGCTTGACGTTTCGTTTTGACAAGTTATGACATTTATCAAAATCCGTTCACACAGGAGAAAATTCTCAAATTCTGACAGTGTCGAACAAAAAACATTTTATTATAATACTTAGTAAATATTCGTTTATCTTGCACCCAAAAATGCACAAATATACCTGGCGCCTTCCTTAATCCTTCGACAATAAGCGGGAGCAACTCGTCTACAGATAACAGCTAAGTACCGACCACCCGCGGTGTAAACTGACCGCTGGGAGGAACTCGTCTACGTCCTGTCTTCCATAGGCTGCAAGACCACTAACCAAGACGATCATAAAAATTTTGTCTAACATTTTGTAACTGTCTAACGATTATAACACCTTCTGGGCAAGAAATAATGAAATAAATGAAAGTACTTTTTTTTTAAATTAATTCCGTAATTATTTTATTTTGTAGTATAAAATAAACTTAAATTGATTTATGTTCGATTGTATTATAATTCATGATTTATGATATCGTTTAGTGTCCACAAACTATCTGCTTATGGACTAGTCCATAAAGATAGTAAAACGGCCGCTTGTCAATTTTGGGTATTACTTCAAAATAAACGTCAAAATTTTCCTGATTTTATTTAAATCAGGAATGAATAGAATTAATAGAAAACTTTCCAGTCAAGATTCTTTAGCTTTTGCCGCAATTTCACTTACTTTGCTCATTATTACAACTAGAAATAAAGACGATTTCAGTTCGTATTTCAAACACAAACACTGTTCGCTTTCAAATAAATAGTAATAAATAATTTCGTAACCACAGAAACAAAAACAAAACACTTCGAAATTATCGTAATTTTTAGAATCTATTAATTTTGTATCTAAAAGAAACTTAACTTCACAATCGAACATAAAGCTTTGTATGTAATTCGTACATAATTAGGCTTTGTGAACTTGCCCTATTTATTAGCCTCGCTCGCAAGCTCGCTCTGCCATAAACTATAGGGCTCGTCCACAAAGACCTATATTATGTACTTATTACATAAATAGCTATTATAAAATACTAATCTAATATTCTGCCAAATTTCACTTAAAAATTCCTGCTAAAAAGCTTATTAACACGATCCAAAGTTTTTGTCATGTAAATCCCTATGGCCAGCGTTAAAAAAAAGGCACTGTATAATTGACGTATTACATTATAAAAAAAAAACTTCAGTAATCATTTGCATTTTTTAGTTTCATTTTATTGTAAAAGTTATAAAAAAACAGAAAGTGCATACATCGGTTTTAAAATGACAGTGAATAGACCACGTTGTTAAATCTACAATCTTCATCTTCACAGTATAAAATTGGCTGTGCAATCAGTGCACTATTGTATTGTGTATAGAAGCGCATTTATAAAAGATGAACGTCACGTTTGCTATTCAACAATGAGTCGAATAATTCAGACTCGACACAATAAATTAAGAAAAAGCTTTGATAATTTAATTTAATAGTGATATTGTTTTGGTGTAAATGTTTATTGCAATAGTTTATAATTGCGGTCTTATAGTCAGTCGAACATAAATATCATTTATAAGGTTTACTCAGAAATTCTCGTGAGAAGCGCATCCTGGTTACGTAAGTAAATACAGGGTGTTTTCGAAGTTGAGGTGTTCCTTTTAACATCTGATAGTATGCGTTGTTCTAAAGAGTTTTAGCCAAAATCACCTTAGTAAAATGTGTACGACAATGAAGATACAATAAGTTAATTTTTTTGAAACCGGTCCTGCTCAAATTTGCACTGATTTGTTAGAAATTACAATTGACAAAAAAAAATCAAATGAGCATGGACGTTAATGAAAAATACTGTCAGAGTTGTCATCTAATTAGTCGGAATGGCTTTATCATTACGAAAATAATGAGCTCACAGATATGTTGCTGTATGTATGGGCAACGTTATCAGAATGCAGCTGCGGCGTCCAGAGAGTACGCAGAGCGATTTGCAGAAAGACACCATCCTGGGCCACGTCAGTTATTAATCTAGTACAGCGGAGAAATAGACAGGACTGGACTCTAAATTTTAGAAAACAATAAAAATATACAATCAATTATCTCCGTTAATACAAACATTTTACTAAGAAGATTTAGGCTAAAATTCTTAAGAATAATGTATAGTATTTCGTGTTACAAGGAACACCTCAACTTCGAAAACACCCTGTATGTATCAAAAGCCATTCGAAGAAACAAAACTGTTGATAAAGTGGAACAGCAGACGCAAAAACAGGATGGAGGTATTCTAAAATTTTTATTAAGATTCTTGAAATATGCCTGGGGATTTAAATTTTCATTTTTATGGCAAGGACCATTTGTAAATAATACTTCAGCAATACGTACAGGTCGACCAGAACAGCTTGGCGAGTGACGCAGTGGACTCAAATCCCTCCCACTAGCGGAGCGCACTTGTCTGTTGGGTCTGGAAGTGTTTAGATCGTGTACAAACGGGCAAAAATCAACGCTTCAAGCTTCAAGTGAACAGCATGTCCGGGCTGTTTTGAGCAGATTTGCTTCATTGAGTGTACCGTACCTACAACCATAGTCATATCCTTGTCTTACAGAGACTCGCTCGTTTCCTCTTGTGCGCATCTCATTCGCCAAGCTATTCTGGTCAAGCTGTACCACACATTAAATACTTCAGCAATACGTACCACAAACCATTAGGCTGCGTATAGCTGCACACCTTCGAACGCAGGTAAACAGATAAACTACATGTATAGGCTCTGCCATTTCTATTGAAACACCACCTGTTGGATTTTTTCTAAAATTTAGCAATGTGTAACAGGTTCGGTTGGTTGTAAAACGGCTTTTAGTGAGAAATTTGAAATTTTGACATTTTCTAGTTCCTAAAACGTCAAAGCAAATCACTGTCAAAATAAGTACGATAAATTGATAAATCAATGATCTAACTACACATTTAGCAATTATTTATCTCGTCGACGCATCGTGCATTCTTAATATATATAATAATTTAATATAAATGTCAATAGAAATCTAAAAATTTTACGCCTGCGAGCCTACCACTACAAATGTGAGTGAGTGGTTTTTAGCGTGGTTATCTGTCGTGGTTAGTGTTCCTGCTGGAAGGTGGAAGGTAAAACCCAAGGGAAACTCAAAGAATTTTAATCAATGAACAAGGAAATTACAAAATCAAAGGACTGGCGCCAGGTTTGGAATCTTGAAGGATTTCGCCTCTCAGGTGTGATTGGATAATTCTGTAGGCGGTAATATCAGATACCTATCTGGAAAAAAAAATTGGTATAATGGGGGTATCTAGGCAATGTGGGATAAGATTGTAAGGATAAAAAAAAAATCAGGAGTTTGAGGAACTCATAATTGAATGAATTGGGGAAAAGTTTAAGTAAAAAAATAATTAATTTTGGTTTACTTCAATGTACTTATATGTATTAAGTATTTTAATAAACTACACTTGCTGAAATGCTTTTTCTATTGAATATTTCTTATACTGAAACCACAGAGGATCGACGAAACTAACACGTAACCTCACTTTTCTGCTGTTAAAGTTAAATGAGTTATAATAATTAATAACAAATAAAACTGCACTTAAAGTTTAGCTGAAGAGATGAAAATCAAAGTTACAATTAATTCCAATTTAGAACAATAATTTAAGGTGTCCCCTCAAGGCGCATGTGCCAAGTGGCGTGTGATAAAAAGTGCGGGATTTAATTTTGATGTTATACCTAAATGTTAGCATTGTTAGCAAATGTAAATACGTTCTAAGCTGAAGACGCTGACGGTTTTTAGAATGATAGAAAAACACCTTTTTTAACTTACGGAAAAGATTTCTGAAATTTCAACACAAATTTTTCCGACTGACAGTTTATCATATAATTAAATAAGAGTTCTCTTCATGTCAACACGCATAAGGACTCGTTTTTTTTTCTATTTTGCTCTATTTTCGCGAAAAAACAATAAATTCTTGATAATTATTGGGTTATAATTGAACGAAAGACGCGTTGAGTCAAATATGACATGACATTCAACAAAAATCAAGATTGGCAATAATAGTCAAAAAATTACTAAACATATTTGCAGCGTTGCCAAACTGTCAATCAACAGGTGGTGTTTCAATAGAAATGGCAAAGCCTATATAATTTATGCCAGTCCAACCTAATGGTTTGGGGTACTTTGGTATTGTTGAAATATTTAACGTTTAAAAACCAAAATTTAAATCCCCAAGTATACCATTGTGTCAAGGGCAAATTATATTAAAGAAAAGGGAATACTTATATCCTGCGTTTATTTAAATTTATCATCAAAGTTGGCGTTGGAGAATCGATCGAGAACGCACCACTCGTGTTAAAGCGTATAGTCCAATTTTTACCCTTTTGAGGTGACGTCACGATTTCCTTTCTCGCTTTCTCTTTAGTGAAACGACAGAAACAGAAAAAAACAAAAAAAAAAGGCACGTTTATTTATTGATGTTCACTTTGAGGTTATTTTATGCTCCTGTCAATTTGACAAATTTTAATTTCTTTCAGTTATTATTTATATACATTGATTACAAACATAACCTTTCGAAGCAATTGTAAACAAATTTGAAACATTATAGTTATTTATGATCAATTCAAATTTGTTTCTGATCCTAGCTCAAACATACGTGAAGTTACTAGATAATGACATCATCGCAAAAGGGTAAAAATTGGACTATAGATTTAAACAACTGATCTGTGATCCTTTATCCGTATAGTGCGTTCACAATCGAGTCTTCAACGCCTACTTTGAGGATAAATTTAAATGAACGCACGATAGTTGCATGTATCCTAGAAAGGATTTCGAAGCCGTTTAAAATAATGGGTACACAAAAAAGTATCCATGTTGTTCCAAAAATAGGGAGAAAAAGTGGAAATGCTTCGAAAGAAAAGATCTGTCGCCATTGGAACAGTGTCGCTGTCTCCGCCAAAGTAGCTTTTTGTTCTCAAAATTTACTACCTGCTACACTAGTGTAACACATCGGACATCGTAAAGCACCCAATAAAACTTCAAGTTTGAGGTGTTTTTTCAAGACATTAAGGGCCAGTTTACAAAAGCGAAATTAAGTTAACCGTAATCAAATGCGAGATTAACTGAACACGTGATCAGATTGAACCAATCGAAGTATGGAATTCATGGGTTAATCGCGCATTAAAATTTAATTCGAATTAAATATTTCATTTTCTTTCTATAAACTGGCCCTAGATGTTGCGAGACACAGTCTGGATAATAAAGAATGTAATCATTCTTTCTCAATAACTTGTAATCCAAGATAAAGAATAAAATACTTGTTACAATACATTGGTCACTAGTTTAAATTAGGAATTTGTTTGGAGCCAGTTCTGTTATTGTTTTTATTGTTACATTGCATATTCAATTCATACCAAAAAAATTCATGGTTTAATCGTAGATGACTTCATATGATTGTTGTCAATATAGAATTTTTTATATTATCATAGAATTAGAAGGTTTACATTATCATGAGAAGTAGTATGCATTATGTTTAATAATTATACAGAAATCAATTCTTTTTCATTTTGCATTTTTCTAGATCACTCCGGGTACTTTGTCAACTCAAGGAGTAACCCGCATTATCAGCATAAGTCCATCAAGAGTGAATCAGACGTCGTCGTTAAGACCGAGTCAAGCGAACCAATCCATAGTTAATGTTCTTACTAAGCCAAGACCGAATTCAAATGTTCGCTTGCAATTGTTTCCTAGTGGTGGGGGCGGCGAAAGTTCCGGTTCTTCGACGATACCATCGCAAACGTCGCCAACAAAATCACCAGTTAAAAGATTATTGCCGTCCACACCAGAAAAGAAGGACACGTACGCAGCAAAGCTGCAGCGTATCATGAATCATAGGATAGTGAGATCAAAACTCATTAAAGAAAAATACAACGAGCACTTAATGGAAGCGTATTTTTTGGAGGCCGGTGGGAATATCCTGGATTTGTATCAGTTCGCCAAAAAACCAAAATCGCACTCGTACCTTGCGTATTTGAAAGAGCACGCTATAGATCCAAAAGAAAATGTGGAAGAACAAACAATACCACAAACAGTGCCTAGTACCCCTACGGCAACTGCTGCGAGTTCTCTACCGGGAATATCTCACACGCAAAGTAACTCGACGACAACTTCCACGCCCCTAACCAATCACAACCAAGAGTTGAAAATGAACTCTAGCAAAGTGAAAACGTCAGCAAATCATCAAAACATCAGCAATCAAGAACAGATCGTTGAAAAGGCGAGGCAAGAAGCTTACGTCGTACAACGAATAACCGATTTGCAAAAAGAAGGACTGTGGTCGGAAAAGCGACTCCCGAAAGTCCAGGAAATGCACCGAGCGAAAGCGCATTGGGATTTCCTCTTGGAGGAAATGGTGTGGTTGGCGGCCGACTTTGCACAAGAACGAAAGTGGAAGAAAGCGGCGGCAAAAAAGTGCGCTCGGATGGTGCAGAAGTATTTCCAGGATAAAGCTTTGGCAGCTCAACGAGCAGAGAAAGCGCAAGAACAGCACCTTAGACGGATTGCTGCGTTTTGCGCCAAAGAAATTAGGAACTTTTGGAACAACGTCGAAAAATTGGTGGAGTATAAACAACATACAATCCTGGAAGAGAAGAGAAAGAAAGCTTTAGATCAGCAACTGAGCTTTATTGTTGATCAGACTGAAAAATATTCACAGTTATTGGCGGAAGGTATGAATAGGACCAATACTGATAATGTACCTGCAAGTGCTGTATCGTCTCGATCAGTATCTCGAGCTAATTCTGACGATGAATTTCATCCTGATAGCCATAATAGTACAGACGATGAAGAAACTATTGAGCAAGAGGAGGCCGCTGGCGGAGAAACTGCCGATCATAATGAGGAAGTTGCTGCCTTGCAAAGGGAATCAGAAATGGACCTTGATGATTTCCTAAAAGAACTGCCCAAAGACTATCTTCAAAACAGAGACAGTATTCGACTTAGTGATTTAAGTGGTTCTGTGAGTTTTGTTTCCTAAATTTTTTTAACGATTATGATAATACGATTTTTTCCAAATTTGTCAAAGATAAAAGCTCAAATAGTAATTTGTGATGGTAATTGTTTCAAAATTATGAAGTATGTTTGTAATTTTATATGCTATTTGAAAAATTGTTTAGGAGGACGTATCAGAAAATGAAGACAAACGGGACGCGAAGTCGTCCAAAAGCGATGAAGATTTTAGTACAGCCAATGTTAGTAGCGATGAGGACGACGAAGATACCATCCAAGAACAAGAACAGGCGGAAGGAGAGCAGAATCATCAGCAAGAGTTAGATGACCTCAAAACTGAAAATGACATGAGTATAGAAGAACTTCGGAGAAAATACAGCGGACTTCCTCCGCCGCTTTCTGACAATGATGACGATATGAAGATGTCAGAAGAGTCAGAGGAATCTGAACACTCTGTTGGTTATGTAACGGACGATTCAGATGAAAATGATATTGATTCTGACATGGACGTCTCGGAAAATGAAAGTCAGGGGGAAGGGGACGATTTAGGACTCAAATCCCTTCTTGAAGATTCTCATAACGAGGGAGAAGATACAAAGACTGATAAAAATAATGACCTTATTAATGATGCCGCAGCGATAGCCGAGAGCATTCAACCTAAAGGAAACACCTTGTCTTCCACCAACGTAATTAATTGTGAAACTTTATTTTTATACAATTACTGAAAGAAATTACCGTAGGTATCGACCAAAGTACCGTTTTTACTTAAACTGCCTCTCAGAGAATATCAGCACATCGGTTTGGATTGGCTAGTAACGATGTATGAAAGAAAATTGAACGGTATTTTGGCGGATGAAATGGGTTTGGGGAAAACCATTCAGACCATTGCTCTTTTAACCCATTTGGCGTGCGAAAAAGGTAAAGTGTTTAATACAGTTGGTGCGACATGTTTCAACATTTAATCCGTAGAGAATTGGGGTCCTCATTTGATTGTGGTTCCTACGTCTGTCATGCTAAATTGGGAAATGGAATGTAAAAAATGGTCTCCAGCTTTTAAAATTCTTACTTATTACGGAACACAAAAAGAAAGAAAAATGAAAAGAACAGGTTGGACTAAACCGAACGCGTTTCACATATGCATTACTTCCTACAAGCTAGTCATTCAAGACCATCAAAGTTTTCGGCGAAAAAAGTGGAAATACCTTATACTGGACGAGGCCCAAAATATTAAAAACTTCAAGTCTCAAAGATGGCAATTGTTGTTAAATTTTCAGACCCAACAGTAATAATTCCAGTGCGTTTTTAGGGTGCAATTTTTACTGTTTGAATTGTTTTTAGGCGTTTACTTTTAACTGGTACTCCTTTACAAAACAATTTAATGGAATTGTGGTCTTTGATGCATTTTTTAATGCCAAACGTGTTTCAGTCACATAGAGAATTCAAAGAATGGTTTTCAAATCCTGTAACTGGAATGATTGAAGGAAATTCAGAATACAATGAAAACATTATAAAAAGGTTGCACAAGGTGAGGCTAATGATGCAAATTACTCAAATGTAAGGTGTTTGTAAAAAATGATGAGATTATACATAGTGCAGAAAGTTTGAGATCCATTCAACTCATTCTTATTAGTGAACGACATTGAGGCATTTGTCTGATTTTAATTAATCAATACAACTTGCTTGCGGTCTTGTTGAACGTTATTACACGTAATGTATGTTTCAGGTTTTGAGACCGTTTTTGCTAAGGCGATTGAAGTCTGAAGTAGAAAAACAAATGCCAAAAAAGTACGAACACGTAATTATGTGCCGTCTATCCAAAAGACAAAGGTTTCTCTACGATGATTACATGTCAAGAGCAAAGTATATTGATTGAGCAGATTGTAATTCTTACTTACACAATTTAATGTTCTAGAACAAGAGAGACGTTGGCTAGTGGAAACCTGTTGAGCGTTATCAATGTACTCATGCAGTTACGAAAGGTCTGCAATCATCCAAACTTGTTTGAAGTGAGACCAACAATTTCTCCTTTTCTATGTGATGGTATCATTGCACTTTATCCGTCGTTGGTTTATTCTATTTTGGAATATGACATTTGGAAGGTAAATACCCGAACAAAACTCCGTTACAGTAAATATGTATAAAAATCTTCATTCGAGATTTGTTCTCAGATCGAAATTATGCGGTCTGTAAATTTTTAATTTTAATATGCGTGATGACATTTTACCACGGCTGAAGGATTGAGATCCATTCAACTCATTCCTGTCTGTGATTGACATTGAGGCATTTGTCTGACTTCATCCATTTAAAAATTTATGTAAAACGTTGCAGTATTTCATGTGGTGATTTAAATTTTTCTTTTTTAGCACATCGACCTAAGTTGGTTAAATTTAAATTTAATTTTTATGGAATTTCAACTGAGCGCATACCAGAGCTATCGCATGAAACAACTGCGGACCCCTCGCAAAATTATAGAGATAAATTCTGTATCGGAATCAATTCCTCCCCCACCCCCGTGTCGTCTCGTGATGAGGATTAAAAAACAAGACGACATTAAAATGGTTCATCCGATAAAAATGGAGAAAAAGGACGTAAACGGAAAAAATCCTCAAACACAATCCAACATTAAAGTGAAGATGCCACAGTATGGAGTGCAGCTCGTTCAACAGGGTATCGTTAAAGCCATCCCTGTGAACATTTCTCAACCGTTGCTTGCTAACCAACCAGGGGCGACTGTCAGTGTCGCGTCGATGCTCAAGCCTTCTGATAAAATTTCGGCAAGTTTTGCACAGTTGGTTCAAACGTCGACGGGCAAGCATCTGTTGTTGACACCGAACCCAAGTATTTCAGGAAATATTCCGGTGTCGACTACCACACCAGGTAAATATTGAATTTATATATTTGACACCTTTCTTATTCATTTCCATAAATTTTTAAAACAGTTTATGGAATAACACAGAAAGGAGATCAAGTTGTTACTTTACCAAACGAGTTTGCTTTTCAATGGCGAACTAGTATGCTTGTAACAGACAATGAAACATTTTTAATTTCACTGTTGAGAGAATAATAAAACAAATTTCTTGAGCTGAATAAATTCACGTTCACGTCGTTTTGGTATTGGGTGATTCAAAATGATATGACAACTATGTGCGAAAATTTATATGGCAACTGTGGGTAGGATAGAGTTCGACATTTCTTTGACAGTTCATAGTCGCGCAATTTTGAAAATTGTCAAATCAATGTGCAGTGGTATAAAAAAATCAAATGCACGCTTATGAAATGTCATACAAATGTCAAATTTACCTCACCCACATAGTTGCCAAATAAATTTTCGTACATAGTTGCCATACTTATCCACAATCATTTTGAACCACCCAATATAATGCTTCAACAATATCAGTTGTCATGGTTTTGAATTTGCAATGTATTATCGAGCCTTAGCGGGTTTCGTGAATGACCCCCTTATTATTTTTCTATTGCAAACTAATAAAATTGACAACAATGCACTAGACATTGTTGTGATTTATAACCTCAAACTTAGAAAAACATAATCTAATTCAACAACGTGAATGCATTTTAAGAAGCTTACACTACAGTTCACATGTGTCTAATTCAACAACGTGAATGCATTTTAAGAAGCTTACACTACAGTTCACATGTGTGGAAGGATGCTTAACGTTATTCGATTGTAAAAGTTTTAATATTATTTGAAAATAGAGAACTAGGTCAGTGCAGCATGTCCGCTAATTTAACTTACTGTCAGCTCTTTAATTTCTCTTTTAAATGTACATGAATTTTTTAATTGCAGGTGGACAGAAGTTAACATTTTTGTCGAAACAGCCTTTATTGACAGCGGGAAATTCATCGCATCAAATAACCAAGGCTTTCATGAAAATCCAGTTAACTTCAGTAGCAGCCACCACAACAAACACAATTACTACAATGGTAATTGATCCGGGAATATTTTTGTGAGGCCCAGTTAACCGTCTTTCGTTTGTAGAGTGCTACTTCTACTGTTAAACCTGACGAAAAAGACGACAGAAAAACAGTAGGTTCAAAATTTATAGATCAATTATATGCTAATCAATCAAATAATCTGGACGTTCGATGGGACAGTGATTGCGTTGGTAATGATATAGGATCCTGTGATGAAATGGATTTGTTTAAAGATGAGTTAAAAACTAGATTGAAAATAATGGCTCAAATCAATGAAAGAAGATGTTCAGCAGTTCCTTTGTACGGAGAAGATTTTCGTCGAGTAGTTACCGTTTTTGACAAATATTCAAATATAATCAGTTCTTGGAAGAGCGACGAAAGTAAAACAATCGACACCGAATGTGATTCAAATCAGGACATGTCCACTTGTATCAAAGATCTTGTCCACAGTCCAGAACGTAGGATAAAACAAATGGCGGACATTTGTGATAGGTACGGTCAATATCTACAAGAAACTTAAAAAATAATAATACTATTTTTCTTCGTTATTTTCAGATTTATATTTTATGTGCCTGCCGTTAGAGCTCCTGAGCCACAAATGAAAGTGTGGCATCCACCTCCTAGTACATACTGGGGTGAACACGAGCAAAAAAAGAAGCTAGCTTCGTTATTATCCGGTCCAGCAACGGCGTTACATCGAATCGCGTCGGCAATGGTTACACAATTTCCAGATCCTAGACTTATTCAATACGACTGCGGAAAATTACAAACTTTGGACAAATTACTTAGACGGTTGAAAAGCGAAGGACATCGCGTCCTGATTTTCACTCAGATGACTAAAATGTTGGACGTCTTGGAAGCCTTTCTTAATTTTCATGGGCATATTTATCTGCGACTAGACGGCACGACGAAAGTGGATCAAAGACAGGTAATTGCTTCATGTTGACAACACTTGTCGATGTTTAACCGCTGTAGATCAGTTGACAGTTGATTATATATACTGTTTTAACTTTTGCAACAGCGGAAGAGTATAGCAACGGCCAGCATGTTTTTAAAGTTTTGTTTTAAAAACTATCTAGAACTTTGCAACATTACCAATATTATTTTTTTTTATAATAATGATATGTACTAAGGGATTTATCTTTGTAGCTTTTGATGGAAAGGTTTAATGGCGATACAAGAATTTTTGTTTTTATTCTGTCAACACGATCTGGTGGAATCGGTGTAAATCTCACTGGAGCTGACACTGTAATATTCTACGATTCAGACTGGAATCCCACTATGGACGCTCAAGCCCAAGACCGCTGTCATCGGATCGGTCAAACAAGAGATGTTCACATCTACAGGTTAATGTTATTTCCAAATATGTTACAATCAATTTGTTATGTTTTAAATTTTTATAATTAATACATTCAATATTTTGCAGACTTGTAAGCGAAAGAACTATAGAAGAAAACATCTTGAAGAAAGCTAACCAAAAGAGATTGTTAGGAGATCTTGCAATTGAAGGGGGCAATTTCACGACGGCTTATTTCAAAAGCGTAAGTTATCGTTTTCGAAATTCGGGAAGAAATATTCATGAAGAAATTTTTAGTCGACAATACAAGATCTGTTTAATATCGACGCGAACGAAGAGAGTGCTGCGAATAGAATGTCGGAGGTGGTGGATAGCAAGGAGAAACGTGCTGCGGCAGTAGCCGATCAGTCCCAGGCACAGGTCGGAGGTGACGATAAAGTGGCGCTAGGAGCACTCGAAAATGCACTGGCCGCATGCGAGGACGACCAAGATGTACAAGCCGCGCGAACGGCGAAAGCTGAAGCTGTTGCAGACTTGGCCGAATTCGACGAAAATATTCCTCTCGACGACCAAGAGAAAGAACCCGAAATGAGTAAAGCAGAACAGGAAATCGACAACGTCATCAAGAAGGTGATTATTGTTCCCGTGAACCTCGGAATCGTGTGTAACTTGCTTGTTGCAGCTCTCACCGATCGAAAGGTACGCCATGAAGTTTATCGAAGAAACCGAATCGGCGTGGTCCGCAGAACAATTGGCAGCAGCGGAACGTGAAATCGAAGAACAGAAACGGGAGTGGGAACAAAATCGTTTAGCAGCCATGCGCGAAGAAGAAGAACGAAGAGCCCGTGAATTGGAAGAAGAAAACGATTTACTAACGTTTTCACGAGAGGACGCCACAAATCAGGTTAGCAGTAGTAAAACTAAAAAGGTTAATAATACTAGTACCGCGAAAAAATTAGTTCATAAAAAACGTGCAATGAAAAATAGACAACAAACTTGTAACAAGTCGCCAAGAAGTAAAAAGTTGATGAAGAAAATGATACAAAATAAATATACCAGTGATCGAAGTATTGCCAAAGCTAAATTGACCAGAAAGCGTTACAACAGACGACGGCTAACAAGACAAAGTACCGCTAAAAAGGAAGACACCAATACCGAGGATTCGGATGATTCTCAGTGTTCTAAAAGCGTTGACTACTCGTTGGTTAGTCGCAAGATCAATGGCGATACCGATTCGAGTATAGATGATCACACTGACGATCAATCTGAGAGCGATTCCAGATCTATTGTTTTGAAAACTCCTACCAATCATGTTGATAATAATTCACCAAGAACGAGGTCACGTGGAACAGTAGCAATCAATCTTTGGACGCTCGATGTCAGTCCAATTTTGCCTGGTGTTAAGCCCGTTAAAAATTCACCGAGTCAAAGCGTCAAGCGTATAAAGAGTAACAGCGTTGAAAAAGATTTGCCGAAGGATAAGTCAGATGATGAGGTACACACTAAGAGCGTGGTGCGATCTAAAAAAAGGTTCGCAAAAAAGAAAGTTGAAGGATCCATTCCAGAAATTCAAAATCATGACGATGAAGGAAATAAAAATAGTGAAACTGATGAGAAAGTAGATGCTAACGACGATACTTCCAGTGATACAAAAACATACGAAATTCCATCCAATAATTCGATACCCAAGGGTAAAATTTGTAAAGTGATGCTTAGTGACATCATTTCAGGAGGTCAGTACACATTAATGACGTCATCAGAGTTACGTCTAAACGAATCGGATTCAGCAAATGAAGTTACAGTAGATATGTCTGAAGGTGACTCTGAAAGAACTTCGACAGAAGCTGAGAGTTCGGTTGAAAAAGTTTATGGTGTGCAAGAAACTTCCGAAGAAGATCCTGTTGCCGATGTTGAAAGCAAAACTGAGAAACCATCTGTTGCTAACAATAAGTCTGACCTAACTCATATTGATAATGGTTTGGATGATCATAAAAATTGTTCAAAGAAAAAGCTCAAATTGAATGTAAAGAATAAAAAATTGTCAAAATGCCACAACAATAAGACACTGGATGACTGGATTACACGATCGCCTCCTGTCCATAAAACTTCCACAGTTAATAGCAAGAAAATTGATGACTGCACAGACAATTCAAGCGAAGATTTGAATGACTCATCGTTAAAGCGGACTTGTTCAGATGCCGAATTGAACGATTCGGATTTAGGTATTCAAAGTAAAGTAATTAAAACAGAGTAAATAAAAGTGTTTATTTAAAGAAAATTAAACGACAAACAATTTTGTTGAAATAAAATGTGAATATGTGATTTAATTATAGAAGAAAATCTGAAGTAACTATCTTGTACATAATATGTAGAGTTATAGTTTTTTTACAAATCATTTTTATTGCGAATAACTGTAAATTATACGTGTGAATGAGCCTCCTTGACATTTCTTATGTGAATTTCACATTTCCATGTATTTGCGTTGATTGTTGTAAAGAATTAACTATTTTTTGACCCTACTTTTCTTTTGGCATTGTTTAAGGTTTTTCCCTATTAATCACGAAAAAGAAAATACGAACTTATCATTTTGTCATTTATATGAAATTACGAATGCTCAGGGATTTAAAAAAAAAATTACTCTCTTATCATGTACATAATGAAGATAAAAAAAATTAATGCCGAAGGAAAAGAATTGTGATAGTCTTGAGTGCTATGTCATCAGCAAACCATGTAAATTTGATTTTTTAGTTTTATATTTTTAACCGAGCGATTTATTTGAATCTCGGTGCTTTTCCGTTTCTACCAGCACAACTGTTTTTTTTTTACGTACCGATTATCCCGTGACTGGTTGTAAATAATTTAAATAAAGAAGTTCTCTTGCGAATGTGTGTTTGTTTGCGGGGTGGACGCGGGTTTTGGTGCCTTCTTGCTCCGGCGTCCGCAGCGGGCACCAAAACACTGCCCCGCTGGACATGAGCAAGGCGGCTTCTTTATAAACCCGCAACCCACCCCAACATAATCCCATCCCTCGATTAATAATAGTTTTATTGTCCCTTCAAATGTTGCAACATCAATAATCTAATAATTACTGCAATGTGGCGGTAGGTATTTTAACAAAATCATTGAATTAAGCCAGTTTTGTTGGAAATCTATTAGTTCTCCCTGATTTAATTAAAAATGAGATTCACTTGTAAAATAGAAATGTATATGTTGTCGATAGATAAAAGGACATTAATCGTTATTTGTCCAAATTGAGTGAGTGGTATATCCAATTCAGATGAAGAAACCGCCAGTGAAATGTTTCCATTGTTAATCTTTTGGTATTAAACATTTTAATTACAGTGATTTATTTGATAACTTTTGAAATACGAAGATCGATAATACAACGAAACATACAACAAACTTTTAATTTGTCCAGTTTATGTTTATTATTTTTGTAGTTCAAAACTGATTAAATTACGAGGTGGTTTTTATCAACAAAAATAGAACGTATTACGCACATAATTATGTGCGCGTCCTTGTCCGATTCCTTCCTTCCTGCAAGTTGTAAAGTAAAATACTTGCCGCGATAATCTGATGAGGTTAGTTTGGTCGTTTTGTTTGTTTTCAACTACAACATTTGAAAAATCGCGTTTGGCTTATAAGTTTTTGTTGTCTTGTTTTACAGATTTGGGTTTCTGATAATACCATGGAACAAATGCCTGTAAGTAAATTTATTTTTTTTATGAATAACTTGCATGCTCGTAACATTTTGTAATTGATGAAAAACTTGTGAGTGCAAAATCTTATATCGTCTGTATTTTTAGATGTGGTGCCCTCCCACACCACCTCAGCAAGAGACGGACATCTATATCGATCAGACGATGTCATTTCTGTACGACATGAACATAATGTCGGAATCGCAATTGCCACCGATTTACGTTAAAAAAGAAGCCAAGAGAACACGTCACGAGGCTGGGTTCGTTGATAGTCGCAGAGCCTTAAAAATACCGCGGAAAGAGGATGCGATGAACGCACCTAAATCTCTGTTCCATTCGGCCACGAGTTTGAAATTGAAGCGTGATATGAAACTTCAGAAATACAGAGGTCTGATGAGAAATACTCTACCTATGTCGGGCAAGGCTAATGTGCCTAAACCAGCGATCGAGACGCCACTGTGGCATGATTGGACTGTTCATGAAGACATGGCTCTGTTGAAAGTTATACAGTCTCTGCAAAGCTTGCCGCTAAACTTGTTAGTGGTCTCCCCGGGACACATTCCTAATTGGGACTTCGTGGCCGATTACGTGAACACAGTGTCGATCACTTATCGTTCGCCCAAACAGTGTCGTCAAAGATACGAAACCGTTTTAATCCAGCGCGAAGAAGGCAAACAAGTTTTCGACAATTCCGTTCGCAAAAAGAAAAATAAAAGCGGCGCGGTACAAAAGTTTCCGTTCCAGCAGAAGTCAAATCGACCAATGCGCACTTCTCAATTGTATACTCAGGATAATAATTCAAAATTTTCGCAAACAATGATCCAACGATTTGACTCGTTGAAGGCGTTGTCGATTAAACGAGTACAAACCCAGAGAAGTGCAGGCCACAATCCATTGTTAAAGAACCCCAAACATACGGCCATGTTAACTGAATGCGGAATCGATTTGGATCACCCGGTGTTGCCGGTGGAAGTCGCGGCGAGGAGAGCCGAGAGATTGGCGAGAGAAAAGAAACCGATGACACCCGAACAAATAACGAGATTCCAAATGCTGAAAGGTGGGTATGCAGTCGTATTCTGGAAATGGTTTTATTGTTTTAAATTTTGAAGGATTTCCGTTGACGCAAGCGAGCACTTCGACAACGTTACCCCAAGTTGTTGCCGTTACGAGCGGACCGATCGTCACAACAGCAACCTCCCAAATCACCGTTGCACAAACAATTAACGTTGTTTCAAGTGTTGCAAGTACAGTGTCTAGTGCCCCTGCAACTCCTCCAAGTAAATATTTTTACATTTTAGATCGTCATTTAACAATAATTCGTACAGTAATATAGTGCATTTGGAATTAACAAAAGATGGTTATAATCTTGTGCAGGAACGTATTTTCTTCTGTTTGTGATATAAGTTTTAATTTCCAAATTACAAATGGTTAAGAGGCGTAGGTCTATAAGTGATTAGGGTGTTTTATGCAGTGTTCGTCAATTTTACCAAAAAAAAAACCTACTATTTTTCAATACAAAACTACCTTTTGACACATTCTTCCTACAGCACATATAGTCCTTCGCTACACAACTGATTGTTGGATAGAAGACTCACGATGAGTTCTATCTCCACCACTTGTTACACATTTTAATGGCACCCAGGTCTTTTCCATTCCAAGTGGACTTTGGTTTGGACTGAGTTTTTATAACTATTGACGTTTGCGTTTTTCAGACACTATTCGTTCGCAAAGAATTATAACCTCTCCTCTACAAGCATCGACAGTGGTTTCGGTCTCAGGCTTAAGTCCAGCTCAACTTCAAGCTGCGACGCAGCGTTTGATAGTGTCTGGTAGTTCTCCAGGTCAAACAAAAACGGAAGGTGGGACTCCTACTCCTATCCAAGCAAAAGCGATCAGCACAGCTCAGTTACAACTAATCCGTCAACAGACAGGTGGTACATTTAAACAACATGTGCGGTTGCAAGCTGGAACGCTGTCAGGACAAACTGTAAAGAATTCTACAGTTACTATTGGCGGACAACAAGCTGTTGTGCAGTTTACACAAGCTCAACCGAGAGCTCAGTTTGTTAGGCAAGGAACTGTCACGGTTGGAGCAAAAACGGGCATTACCAGAACTGTTACGGAAAGTGAAGTGAATCAATTATTGAAAAAACAGCAACAACAAAAGACAATTACGGCAGCGGTGGCCAGTGGGACACAGGCTTCAAATATTCAGAGTTTGTCATCTCAAGTGTTGGCACAAGCCGTACAACAAGCGGGAACTTCGGGTACTCAGGTGGCTACTTTGGTGAAGGCTGTTTCCAGTGCTGGCGGAGGTTAGTAAAATAGCAATTAATCTTGTCCACGGTTATTAATAATTGAAATTTCAGTCACTCAGACAGTCACGATTCCTGTTTCTGGCGTCACATTAGCAAACGCTGGCAAGACTATTACTCCAACAATAAAAGCAACAAACGCACAGCACATCAGACAGTTCCAAATTCAGCAACAACTGCTAGCCCATAAAAAATTAACGACACAGAAGCTGAATATTGCTCAAGTCAGTGGAAAGAATAACGTTCCCACCCAACTAATCGTCGGCTCTAAACCATTGTCGACCGCAATGACTGTTCAGCAGTTTACGCAAGTAATGAGAGCTCCATTGGGAATCACTCGAGGACCTGTAGTCTTGGCTAAAGGGACTCCGAGAGTAATACCTGTGAATACATCTCAAGGCACGAAACAAACTATACAGGTTATATAAGGGTGTATTTAAGTGGTGTGGAATGTAGTAAACCTTTTTTAAATGTCCGGTAGGTCGTTGCAGCAACGTCGCAAGCGTTGAGCTCGGCTCTTCGTCCGCAGGGCTCTTCAACTTTAGCCGGTGCTCTGACGGGCATTAAGGTTCAAGGACCAGGTAGTACCCAAGCGCAACTGCTGTCTCAAGTCTCGGCAGCGCTTCAAAATCAGACAGTTGCCGTCAGACAGGGAAGCCCCGTAAGATTGCAGACTGCAAGCGGAGCGTCAATCGTTGCCGTAACAGTTCAACCTACATCAAATGTACAACAAGGAACTACACAAACTTCCAGCGCGGAACAAGTAAGTAGGTTCATGAAAAAGTGAAGTTTTTGTTTACTATTTTTGATTTAAGCTTTGTATCTTTTTCTTTTTTACATTTAAAAACGGTTTTTGTTTTGTGTTTTCCCTGTAAACTTGTGCTGTGATACTAAAAGAATTTTATAGACATATTTCAAGAAAGTTTTAGTATTATTTGTAGATTAACTTTATAATTTTTCTTTTACCGTTGCCTTTTCGTGTCAGATTACAGCTATACTCATGTAACTGAAGTTTGTTATATTTTGAACGCTAAAATTTATGAATTGTAAATAAACCTTGTAACATAATATTTTGTAATAGGTTTTATTTTCGCAAATAAAGAATACTTTTTTTAATTTGTTTTTTTTTTGCATGCTTTGTTATGCAATGTGCAAATGGAAGTAATACAGTTTTAAGAGGGTTGTTGTTTTTCAGGCTTAAATCTTCTAGAAAGATGATACCATACAATAAAATGTAATATTGTGAAATAAATTGTTAAATAAAGGTATTTATTTATTTCAAGGAATGCAGATGGATTCATTTAGTTATTTCGTTTAATTGGAGGGGAATTATACAGGGTTATTCTAAATGATTGTAGTCGAAGTAGGCGTGAAAACTGAATGTAAAATTTATGGTTGCCGCTCCACATAAAAAAAACATCAAAATGATGTGAATAGTGAGTACACACCGTTCACACACGGGAGTCAAATTGGATGCAAAACAACTCAATATATCTGGATTCAATCGTTAATTTAACAAAAATAAATAAAAATCTCATCACCGCACTTTTCACCTAAAAAATGACAGTGACAGCGACAAAACTGACAGTTCACATAAAAGCGGCAAAAATGTAATAACATGGGCATGGCCTACTTCGACTACAATCATTTAGAATAACCCTGTATAACTTCCTAGAGAAGGTCTAGTAAATTGTGCAGTACACTCGTATGAGCTGTTGCGCACTAGCCGAAGATCATTTTTTTGTTTTTTTTGGCACGTGCTAGCTGGCCCACCAGTACTTGATAAAAAATGAGTTCATCGTAGTGTACGATTCTATGATTCTAATAAAGCTACGTCAACGTAATTTAGTTAGACACGTTTTGACCGTAGATGTAATATCTATCAATATGCACGGGTGCTTCGTGTGTTGCTAATGTAACATTCTCGCGTATCTTATTTGTGTGTTACTCCTAAAAATATACAAAGTGATGAAAAAGAAATCAGAACAGATGTTGAAACGTCATATCGTAGCAGAATCCGGTGCAATGGTGCAAATAAGTGTAGTAAATGGGCGTTGACAATTTGTGATCTCAAACGCTACTTTATATGTAATAAATCATACTTCATGAATTTTAGACGTTGGAATTGTAATTGTGCATTTTATTATTATCATCTGATAATGGAGAAAATAAGAGCAACATTTTACATTCGTAAGAATGGATAATTTCCTAGCTTTATTGCCAAACGTGACGCCGACGCCACTGGTAAGCAGATTTTTCGGTGAAATGTCAAAGAAACGTCAGTTTTAAACAGTGACGTGGGAAATAGAATAGACGGAGAGTAAGATAGACTGTTTCGTAATTCCACCCACCTCTTCATTTTTGCCCTTACCAAGATGGCCGCCGATTGTATTGCTGGTTGCTGTTGCGAACAAAATAATTATAGGTATAGGTAGGAGTAAAAAATTTTTTTTTGTTTACGCTATTGAGGAATGTTAGGAGAATGTTCTGAAGATGAAGATAGTTTTTATTATTCTATTAGAGGTTCTACAACAAAAGTAGATGACCTCGGTGTAGAATTTCTTTCATCGGATGAAGAAAATGGAGTTTTGGGAAATAGGTGGGTTTTTGTTTTTCCTTGCCTACATTTTGGTGCATATAGTTTTTGCATATCTCCTGGAAGTGCGCAACCACCCCTAACTTTTTTTTTTCAAATGTAAGGATATGCTAAGTGACACCTCGTTTGAAAGCCCACTTCGCAAGGAATACAACCCTCTACGAATACAACGCACTATTTGTTTCCTGAATATTTTCAAAGCCTACGTGCTAAAAAATAAAAACCAATTGAGAGCTCCATGCAGTTTTTCATTCCATACTTTCGCAGCTTGTTTTAGTCCATATATGCTCTTGTTGAGCTTGCAAACTAATTCTTCGTTTGCGTCAACGAATCCCTCCGGTTGTTTCATATAAATCGTCTCCTTTAATTCTCCGTTGAGGAATGCAGTCTTCGCATCGAAATGGTGAATCTTGAGTTTTCGTTGTGTTGCTATCGCAAGCAACAGACGTAATGTTGTTGCTCTTACGACCGGTGCAAATACCTCGTCGTAATCTGTTCCGTATTTCTGGCTAAAGCCTTGCGCTACAAGTCGCGCTTTATATTTTATCAAGCCAGTGTTGGCATTTTTCTTCCTTTTAAATACCCATTTACAACCTATTGTTTTTCTTCCCTCTGGTAACGTGGTGAGCACCCAAGTGGAGTTTTCTGTCAACGCCTTCATTTCTTCATTCATGGCTCGTATCCAGTCGTGTTTGTCCACTCCGCTGAGTGCTTCCGTTCGGTTTTTCGGCTCTTCGTGATCCCTTACGATGTTCGCTTGAGGTCTGAATCTGTCAGGAGGTTGTCCTTTCGTTGGTCTTTCTGAAACTCTGACTTCTTGATTATTAAGATCATCGAGATTACCTTGAAAAACGTATTCCTCGTCCCCAGCCGGTAGTGATTGCTCCAGCACCGAATCCATAGATAGACTTTGTGTTTCTTCGAATTCGTTTAACGACTCTGATGATTCGTTTAACCCTTGATCCTGTTCGTTTTCAGAGATTATTTCTATATCTTCCGAGCAATTTACTTCCTGTCCACTTTCTGGAGTATTCTCATCTCTGTTTTCGACAATTTTTCTCCTTTCTGTACTTTTGTTCTCCTGACTGCTCCCCTTTTCGTTTTCCTCTTCTCTTTTCAAATCTCACTCGATAATTTTTACGTCACGACTGATGGTAATTTTGTCGGTCGCGGTATCCAGCATTCTGTAAGCCTTCGATTCAGCTGAATATCCCACAAATGTGAGTGATATCGCTTTCTCGTCTAACTTGCGTCGTTTTTCCTTCGGTAGATGTGCATATCCCTTTCAACCGAAAATATGCAAATGTTTGACGTCGGGCTTTCTTCTGTTCCATAGCTCAAACGGCGTCTTGTCAACTGCTTTTGATGGTAGGATATTCTGTAGATAACACGCTGTGTTGACTGCCTCCGCCCAGTATTTTTTCTTCATTTCCGCGTCGATTAACATGCACCTTGCAGCTTCCATGAGGGTTCTGTTTTTGCGCTCCGCCACGCCATTTTGGAAAGCTGAGTAAGGTGCTGTATATTGCACTTTTATTCCCATCTCCGTAAGTGATCGCTGTAGTTCTTTCGTGATGTATTCCCGTCCATTGTCGGACCTAATGACCTTGACTTTCTTTTCAAACTTGTTTTCGGCGTATTTGATGTATTCATTGATGAATTTTGACACTTCTGACTTAAACTTTAGGAAGTACACCTGGGTAAATCTACTGTAATCATCAATCATTGTCATAAAGTATCTTTTTCCACTTGGTGTTGCGTTCTGCATGGGTCCACAGAGGTCTGTGTGAACTAACTCTAGTACGGATGTTGCTCTAGTTGTAGCTTTCTTCGGAATTGGACATATTGACATTTTTCCTTTGATACAGCATTCGCACACTTCCCTGATTCCACAATCTTGTATCTTTAAGCCCGTTGCCATCTTCTTTATCTCCAGCTTCTGAACGTCCTCAGGGTGCCTGTGTCCGAACCTTCGGTGCCAACTGTGTTGACAATTTGGTGTATGCTGGTTTTGTTTGACTGCCAATGATCTGTGAGGAACCCTCAATTCATACATATCAGGCGATAATTTTCCCTTCGCTATCACAATGTTGTTTTTAGAGATTTCGCATTGTTCACCCGTGAACCCTACCGAATGGCCTGTTTTTGCGAGCCTTTTAACCGACAGTAAATTTTCTGTCAGATCTGGTACGTACAGCACGTTTTCGAGGCACACTTTGACCGCTTCATCCTTCCCGTTGAGGCAATGCAGTTCACCTGTCCCGATTCCTAAGACTTTTGCGCTTTCACCGTTGGCAACAGTTACGTCTCGCATCTTCCTTTTCTCCAAGGTTTTGAAAAAACTCTCATCGTTGCCCATGTGGCTTGTAGCACCCGAATCGATGTACCAAATGTCCTTCTGATTTTTTCTTTCATGAACGCTGAAACAAACGGAACCTGATCGCTCATTCTTGTCTTTAACCTCATTGACCTTTTCCCTTTTTTCATTGTTTGCTTTCCATTTTTTGTATTTGAAACAATCTTGTTTGAAATGTCCCGACTTTTTACAAAAGAAACATGATCTATCGGACTCTCCGACTGAATTTTTCTTCTGCGATGCCCTCAACGCTGTACTTGAATCCTCTGAATCCGGAACGCCTTTTCTTCTTTTATATTCGTCGATTAATTTGCCTTTAACGAACCCTAGCGTTAGCTCTGTATCTGGTCTGCTCTCTAATGCGGTAATCAATGTACTGTAAGTTTCAGGCAGGCTACTCAGCAGCATGGCTACGAGAAGGTGGTCCTTTATTTCCTCGCCAAGCGCCGTCAACTTATCTACCAAATCTTGCATTGTTGTAACATGTTGTTCCATGTTACCTGTTTCGCTCAACTTTAAATTGCAGATCTGCCTGAGAAGATATACCTTACTTGTTAGAGTCGATTTTTCGTGATAATTCTTTAATGATTCCCATGCCCCTTTCGTCGTCGTATCTTTACGTATATGGATGAGCTGCGAATCCTCGACGAGTAGCCCTATGGTTGCTCGTGCTCTGTCATCCCTTTTCTGCCATGACGTAGCTGCCGTTGTGTCCGCAGGTTTTTTCGTGCTAACCTGACTCCATAAATCTTCCTTCATGAGTAAGAGCTCCATTTTAAATTTCCAAACGGAGTAGTTGTCGTTGTTGAGCTTCGTTGTTTGCACGAAATAAGTCTGCCATCCTTAACCTTAAAATTTCCACGTGCACCGAATTTTACTGTACTTTATATTCACTTAATTGCTTAAATCTCGCCTGGGCCCATAACCTGTTGGTTGTGGTGGATCCGGAACTAACGTATGTGGCTCCAGGAAATAACTGCACAACGTGTAAAGCGTAACGAGATAAAGGTTTATTAAATAAAATATGTAGGTATTCAGTACAACGTATTGTGATGGAGTGTTGCATGCGCGCCGGGGTGCGCAGAACGCAGAATCGTTGAATCGCTTGAATATTCCAAAATGAAATGAGGCAAATCGCACCGGAAATGTTACAAAACGTACGGAATGCATGTTACTACCGATTTGCAATTTGCCAAGAAAGAAACGGTGTCTATTTGTATTTTTTAGCACGTAGGCTTTGAAAATATTCAGGAAACAAATAGTGCATTGTATTCCTTGCTAAGTAACATGTCCAAACGAGGTCACTTGGCATACCCTTCCTTTTGAAAAAAAAAAAAAAAAGGTAGGGGTGGTTGCGAACTTCCGGAAGCAGATACGCAAAAACCATATATGCCAAAATGTGGACAAGAAACTACAAAAATCGACCTGTTTCGGGGGATTTTTTACAAAAATTACCTATGTCCAAGTGTTTGTCTCCAGGGCACTTAAGTCAGTTTTTGTTGACTTAAGCCTACCTAAGCGAAGAGCTTTGTTCGATTTTCTCCGTGATCCACAATTCGTTAAATCAAAATTGACTTACCTTTTTATGCGGACCGCGAAGAGACCATGGACCGATTGGCATGGATGGAATTCAACGATAATTTTGGACTTCGGTGCCACTTCAATTAAGTGGGTTTCACGACACGAGACGATGGTTACGAAACTAGGTGTTTTCACTAAGACGGTCAAATTCGAAGTCTCTGTTTCTTCCAAAAAATGTCCCTCACCAGTGGGGGAGGTTTCGTCAACCCCGATTTTGCACGACGACATTGTGAATCGGTTAACGCGCAATGACCAATGAAAGAGGGTGCAACTATTTTCGAATTGAATTTTTAAAACTAACTTAAACTATGCGCTAAAACTAAACCGAACAAAACCAATCAAAAATGAAACAACTAAAATTAACTATTTACAAAACCCAACATTCTGCCCACCAAAAATGCGGTGCATTTTTCTATTATTGCGAAGGCAGAGGGCACAATTTTACGACAGGCCGTCGAAAGCTGTCGCCGTTTGTCTTGACAGTCGCGACACGGATTACATCATCGGCACCGGGATGGATGTGTTCGACACGCCCCAGATTCCACTGCAAGGGTGGAACATGGTCATTCTTGATTAAAACTAGAGTACCCCGAGACAAGTCTGTTTGAGGCTTATGCCACTTGGACCGCTGCTGTAAGGTGTGCAGGTATTCGCAGTGCCAGCGGTCTCAAAGGGACTGGTGCATTCTTTGGAGAAGTTGTCAGCGCGAGAGGCGATTGAGCTTGACGTGCTCCAAATTTGGCTCGGGCAAACATGTCAACGGTGCTAGGGTTAAAAAATGACCCGGTGTCAGTGCGGTAAGATCGTTGGGGTCAGAACTTAACGGGGATAGCGGACGCGAGTTCAGAACTGCTTCAATTTGAACAAGCACGGTGTTCAATTCTTCGAATGTCAAAATTTGGCCACCAACAACGCGACGCAAATGAGTCTTGACAGACTTCACTCCGGCTTCCCACAGTCCACCGAAGTGTGGAGCAGAAGGTGGGTTAAAATCCCAATCGATTTTTTCCTGCTCAGCCGCGGATTGCACAAATTTTTTCACTTGTCGGAAGGCCCCTTGAAAGTTAGTGCCACAATCGCTAACGATTCGATTGCATCGACCACGACGCGCGATGAACCGTCGCAGGGCCGCTAAGAAGGCCTCCGTCGACAAATCGGACACCAGCTCCAAGTGAACGGCTTTTGTGGTGAAGCACACGAAAATGCACAAGTACGCCTTTGAAGATTTCGCTCCCCGACGGCGAATTTGCGTAACCGAAAATGGGCCCGCGAAGTCGATACCCACGCATTGAAAGGGTTTCAACTGCTGGACTCGGTGCGCCGGTAAGGGTGCCATGGGTGGTTCTAACGGTATAGGACGCACCTTGAAACATTTGTTACACCCCGCTACTACCGATCGAATGGTTCTTTGCGGAGATAATATCCAAAAGTTTTGTAATAGCAGGAAATGTAACGTTTTCAAACCGGGATGCAAATGAACCTTATGGGTGTGTTCAATTAGGAGCCGAGTAAAACGATGCGATCGAGGAAGCAACGCGGGGTGTTTTTCGTTAAAACACAGTCTGGAGTTGGAGAGGCGACCTCCGACACGAATGATTTCATCTTCATCGAGAAAGGGGCTAAGCGTTGAATCGACTTCGGACAAGCCTGATTGGTTTTCAATTTTTGGCAAATATCCAGAAAGGATGAACGCTGGACATGTTTCACTAGAATCTTCAGTGCTGCAACGTGTTCGTTGTTAGTGATCGGTCCGGAGCGACGAGTGGAGTTTGACACACGACAGTTGTTTGCAAACCGAAGGAGATATGCCACGATATTTTCAATTTTGGACAACGACGAAAATTTGTTTATCACCCGATCTAGATCGACAGCATCTTCGGTGCTAATTAACAATACAGCGCGGCGCGTTTCACTGTTAATTATGGTGTCATTGGTAGGAGACGCCATAGAAGGTTCGATTGGCCAGTTGTCCGGGTGTTGACACAACCATGTGGCATGTGGAACCATTCCACCACAGCGGATGATTTTTCAATTCTGCCGGAAGCAACCCGCGAGAAGCACAATCGGCGGGGTTGTCACTTGACCGGATATAACGCCAGGACGCGGGAGAGATTTTTTCTTGGATGTACGCTACGCAGTTACTCACAAATGTTTTCCATCTATGAGGGGATGAACGGAGCTAACCTAAGACGATCATCGAATCGGTCCAGGCGGTCACTGAAGCAAAACTACAAACGCTTTCATAGATGGAGCGCACATACTTGATTAATTTTGAAAGGAGTTGAGCACCGCACAATTCCAATTGGGGTAACGATCTACGTTTCAAAGGGGCAACCTTTGTTTTGGCCATCACGAGATTGACAGACACCTCAATGTCCGTGGTGGTAACACGCAAATATACCGCTGCCGCTAACCCTATTTCCGAGGCGTCGCAAAAACCATGTAGTTCACACGAAAGCTGCGACCCGATTGACAAGGGGCGATTTCTTTATTTTTATCTCCGACACCTCTGGTAATTGAGCGAGATACTGTCCCCATCGGTCAATTACTTCTTGTGGGGGAACATCATCCCAGGACAGTCCAAGACACCATAGGTGTTGTATTAAATGCTTTGCAAAAAAGGTTAACTGCATTTTTTTGGTTTGTCGGAAATGATAGACAATGAGTACGTTTACACGGGCCGCTAATGACGGTATTAATTGACGTGTAAATGGGATTCTACGCCGGTTTTACTAAAACCGGTTTACTAATGCTACACCACTTTACCAACAGGCGTGACGTTACTAAGCGGGTGTAAAATGTATGTGTAAATGACCAGCTTTGCTTAACACCGGTTTTGAAGCCGGCTGCCGGCCTGCCAACACAAGCACAGTTGTCCTTGGCAACCGCTAAACAACAAGCGCCGACCGCCAACCATATATCTAATACTCCTATATGGAGCATTTGCTTTCAATTTGTGGACAGAGGAAAGTAGACGAAGATAGTTTCTATCCTTTCGTGCCACTTCATGAAAATGCGCATGCACCGAAGTGCCCCCAACCTAAAGCTAGGGAGTTTCCTGTCTCCACTGGCATTTTTTTGACTTTTGCATTCGCTCGGCAAATTTTGCTCATCAAAAAAATGCCACTTTTAATCCTAATAAAACAATAATATAATCTGTTTCAAAATCAAAAATCCACCACCTGTTGAATTATGTTGGCAGAAAAAAAGAAATCCCTAGAAAAAGTTTAATTTTTTTGGGTTGGCTCAACCTCCCGCAAAAATTTGACATTGAACTGTTGAGTTTATTTACGAAACATAAAATAATTATTATGTATGTAGATTTTGGCTACCGTATCATACTTTTTGAGTGAAATAATAAAATGAGAATAAAAAAACACGACGAACTACGGACAAAACGACTGTCCAACAGTTTTCTCTCATAACCCCACTTTTTTCTGACACTTACACACACTAAAAACAAAAGTCGGCGACGTTGTCGGATGTATTTTCGAGGTAGAATGCACTGTTGGTGGATTTTTGATTTTGAAACAGATTATAGGTACCTACTCGTAATGTGCTAATTTACACATCGGAGATCGATTGCTGCAAATGTTTAGTTTCAAGACTCATTTTATCTGCGTATTGACAAGAATAACATAAAAAGTTTTTGATGATGATTTTGTCTGAACCGGTTCGGAGTTTTTTTATTCAAATATCCAATTTCAAGACTGAGGAATTATTACAACTATTGCAATGGTATGTTTACCTAATACGTAATACATATATGTATAATTAAAAATTCCCCTTAAATAAATGTAAAAACGCTTAACTGGTAAAATTTTTCATTTAAAAATTAATTTTGTTGCAAACTTTTCCTTTTGGTATTTCAAAATTAATTACTTATTTGATTGTGTGAATTTTGGCACCGTAAAGTTGCGCTTGCGCATTTGAACCAAATAATCCGTAAGATGCAACTTATGCAGACATCAATATGTCTGCCTCCGTTGCTCTGTCCATGAACCGTCCATGCAGTAAAATAGCGAATGCTCCATATAGGAGTATTAGATATATGCCGCCAACGCCGATCTCGAAGCATTTCGGTTGGTCACACTGCGAAGAGGTTTTAGCTCACACTACGCCAACACCGATGTAGATTTTAACGCCTGTACAACACCTCTTGTGTAAACGCCCGTTTTAAACCAGTTTTAACAACACCGGTTTTAAATAACACCGGCGTTAGCGGTCCGTGTAAATGTACTCATAAAATTACTAAACTGAAACAGCAAGTGATGCCAACATACTGTCAAATTGACAGCACGGATGTCATTGAAAACGACTAGATATATTTAATTAAATAAATAAAAAAACATTGTTATAGAAAATGATTTAAAATTTGTTTCTGTTTACATCGCTGCATTCTCATTGACATACATTTGTATTTTAAATTTTTGTGATTATTCACATCATCACTTCATGGAACGTTCGACATGCAGCTGACCCAGAAGACACTGGATCGTATTTTAAATCGTATAACAGGAGTAACTTCCGGTTGTTGGTGGCTTGTCGTTATTATTGATATACCTACCTATATCAGATATTTGTCAAATAAACCAACAAAACATATCCAGTTGCAGTGTTATAAATAACCGAATTAAAAAATTTTCTTAATTGTACTACCAATTTAAACAGGCCTTCTTAATCACCCGGTAGAATAGACGGAGAGAGAGAGACCGTTTTGATTCCCACCTCTTCATTTTTGCTCTTACCAAGATGGCCGCCGATTGTATTGCTGGTTGCTGTTGCGAACAAAATAATTATAGGTATTATATATTACGCTGTGACTAGCCTCCCGGCTCCGGTATTCATACGAATCCCGGTTTTGTTACGATTGGAGAAAATCAGCAACCGCAAGATGGCGCTGCAAATTGAACGAAATAGGGAAAACAAAGAACAGCTGATTTCATTTGTATTTGGATTTAATTTGCCGGTAACAATTTTTTACATTTTACATTATAATAAATGGTTTAAAACAAGTTGCAAGTTATAAGAACCACCAAGATTATCAGTTTGCGTTGATTTGTCTACCAAGACCTTTGTCATTGCAACGTTCTGAACTGGCTCTTCTTCTGTTGTGCTGTTTCTTCATTAACATCAACAGTTGGAGAAAATTTGTCAGCATCAGCAGCGTTACCCAGATCATTTCCTGCTTCTTTTACACCAAAATTTAACCTTCACGAACTACAAAAAAAACAACACTAGTTCGGTCAATAAAATTTGTTATTATAGTACCTAAGAAGCGTTACCTATTAGTAGTTTGTCAACATTTTACGGTTTTATTGTGAGTACCCACTGGTAAATTGTGAGAGAGAATGGCTGTGAGTTTCAATTGTCTCACTTGACACCTTTTGCTGTTGTGTAAAAAGCTATAATCATCAAAGCTTCCCAAACTTGCCCAAAGGTATAAAATCGATTGGTAGAAAGTGCTTTGTAACCCCCAATAAAAATATCTCCGAATTTAGCCTGTCCCTGAGTCTGCTTGCAAAAAATCGCAACATCTTGACCTGCTGCAAGGGGTTTTAAACAGTTTATTATTAGGGATTGATACCCAACTCTTAGGGGCCAATAAAGCAATTGACTCTATTCTCACTTATTTCTAGAAGCTCTTTAATAGGTTTTCCGATTTTTAAAACTTCCTGCTTGGTATTGTGGGGTTCAAGAAACACCCCACCACGGATCGAACGGACCTGGGTAACCAGGAGAACGAACCTGGGTAACGAGAAAAAAAAAACTAACAACAACTCTCAGCAGGCGTTCCGGGGAGAGAAAAAAATCGTGTGACACTTCGTAAATTAATATTCAATACTGTTGTTTTCTAAATAAATGTTTGTTATTGTGGATCATCTCTATTGATTGAACGGCCCACGAGACAACGCTAAAGTATTTTTTAGTTTTTTATTGGGAAATAACATAATGGAAATAGTGCAGAGAAATGTCTTTGCTCACTAAATATCACACTGTATCACACTGCGGCACGGAACAATAACACTTTGAGGTACTCGTTATCACTTCATGCACAATTTATTATGAAAAATAAACGAATTTGGCTATTTTTTAGCGATTGAAATGTATTACGGCCAATACGTAAACATTTGTTTTCCCTATTTCGTTAGTTCAAAAATTACCACCAGAGGTCAGCCACTTCGCTGATTTTCTCCAATATCATGCAAGTGACGTCATCGATGACCGGGATTATTTAAATCCCGGCTGGGAACGTAATATTTGCATCTAGATGGGATGGGCAATACTCGCCTATATACGGATCTCGGCCCAGTGAAGTTCAAATATGCAAGGTAGAGGTGATAACATTAACAACAACAGTTGCAGTAGTAGTACAGGGTGTCCCATCTAAGAATTTCGAGCCTAATATCTCGGTTATTTGCCAATGGATTTTTATGAAATTTAAAATCTAGATATGTCAGACGGTAAAGATTCAATAAGTGATAATAAAAGTTAAAAAATGTAATTTTAACTCATGTTTCTTTATTGAAAATTAAGCGGATTATTATTAAATTGTGTCTACACAAACAATTAACTAAATCGCTCGTCTGATCCAACCAAAAAATTAGATTTTGTTAAAAATTTGATCTTAATTTTGAAGGTATTTGGGCAGTCATCTTTTGAAATAATTGATGAGCAACATTTTGTACACTCCTTAAAATCTGTAAAAAGTGGGCGCGCTTTATTAGACAAGTAAAATTGTATAAATTTATTTACTTTAAAAATAGAAAATAATAGCAGAAATTTCAATATCGTTGACAAAGGAAACAAACTTTGCAATAAATAAATAACAATAAAACGTAACAATAAACGTCAAATGTCACTTGCGTTTGTGCGACGAGGGGTGACCAAAATTCGACGATAGTGCGTATTTGTTTCATTAACATTTTGGACAACTTGCCAGGCAGCATCAGAGAAAAGGTTACTGAAATATTAAGTAATAATTGTTATCATTAAATTGTCTTAGAAATTAATTAGGTATTTATTGTTACCGAACCGCATGAGGAATGATTTCCGATCTAGTTTCAACAGACCATTACGTGAAAAAAAGCACTGCGTCGCCCGCCGAGATACCGGTCGTCGATGACGTCACTTGCATAAAACCGGGATTCGTATGAATACCGGAACCGGGAGGCTAGTCACAGCGTATATATTATTATAAAATTTTATAATGATGGGGATAACAAAATACAATAAAAAGATACATTAAATAAAAACGGACTGAGATACCCGCTTTTGAATTCAAACTAACCGCCAATAAAAGCTACGGTACACGGCCTCCTGGATATGAAAAGAGACAAGTCTCTTATCCGGTCCTGCGCGTCAGCAAAATGTTTGTGATTTCGAAATGACATTTAACGGGAGTACCTAAGCTCCCTGTTTTGAAATGAAGTTCAAAGCACAAAAATGTGTAATATTGGTTGCATACTTTTTTTAACTCAAATCAAGCATTAAACCCTTGTTAATCGTTGCAGTACCTCTTTTATTAAATTTTACTATGTGTAGTTTCCGTTGTTCTTGTTTTCTAATTGCATAAATGGCAAAAAAAAATTGTCAAAAAAATTAAGGCAACCAATCGTGCACCGTACCGTAGCGCACCCTTCGAAACAAAAATAATGCCTTGAACTACGAATGCGCACGGCACGGCTTCCTAGATTAATAAGAGTCGAAGCCTCTAATACGGCTGGTCGAGTTCATCAGTTGCAAGCATTTTTACTGTTCCTGAGAGGGCGCCACTATACATTTGTGTATTTGGCTGCTTAACCGCGTATAAATCTCATTTTAAAAAGAATCGTAATTTGTATGTTACATACACTACTTCAAAAAGTAGAGTATTGATAGAAAAAAAAACATTAATACGATTTTTCATTAATTTAATTTAAAAAATATTCGTTTTTTGGTAGAGGGCGCTACTATACTTTTGGCTTTTGAAAGAACAGACAGTTCAAGGAACTCGACCAGCCGTATTAGAGGCTTCGACTCTTATTAATCTAGGAAGCCGTGGCGCACGGCCGGATAGACTAAAAAGTCTATCGTTATATCTAGGAGGCCGTGCTACGGTAGTACCGGGTACCGTCAGCGACCGCTAGGGGCGGGGGTGAAAGTCGACAGGGGATGAACGGCTATGTTTTTTTTTTTTTGGAGACACTTTGGTCTTGACAGTAGTAAAAAATAAGGTTAACCGTCCTAATGCTTGCTTTACAACTTTATGTCAGTCAACTGACTTTGACGACCAAAGTAATTTGTCCCCAATAGTACAGAAGTACGGTGTATTTGTCTGTTTTCAAATTGTGCGATTTTAGTTTTTTTTTATTATTGAACTGTGCTAAATGTTGCTGTCCAGCTTCTGTTCTTGGACTAGGTATGTGTTTGGGGTAATATCGCGGCCAAAATACTTTGGTCGTCACTTTTTGACACTTCAAATGTAAATGAAGTATGAATGTCAATATACATGACAATTTCAAATTATTCTTGTCAAAAATATGACATCTTCAGTCTTTGATACATATAGAATCGTCTTACTTGCTTCTGAAGGTTGTCTAAACCGCGACCATGTTGATCTTTTGCTTTTGAACCCTGCCTCCGCACCCGTATGACACTGATGGATTAAAATAATTTTGACAACAGTAGAAAATAAGGTTAAACATCCTAAAGCTTGCTTTACAATTGAATATCATTTATGTCACATTGACGACCAAAGTATTTTGGCCGCGATAGTACTAAAATTATCACTGTTTCGCGCGAAATGTAGTTTAACAATAATAAGAGACAATTGGGTCGCACGTGGGTTTGTATTACGCTTTTAACATTTATAAACTTGCGAAGGAGCGTAAGGCAGCTTGGTTCTAGCTTTGGAAATTTTATAAAATTTTGTTGTCAAATCAGGTTCACTAACTTTCCTAAGGAAACAACCAAGTTTTAGAGAGGGTCTGTGGCTTTCACTTTTTATAAGCGCACTCCCTCATTTTTGATCCCCTTTTTAATTACTCTGAGTGATGCTTTTGGTGTAACAAGTATCTATTTATTGCTTAACACTTTAATCAAAAATTAAAGTTTCCACTTTCCATCCCGGTAGCAACCAATTGGGTTTATATTTCAGGTATCTGCGTGGGCTTTTCCTTTTCCAGGGATCTTCTACATTTAGGTATTTCCATCGTTTAGTCCCGGGGCGCCCTCCATATTATTCGGGGGCCTCCCTTGTCGATAAACCGGCTCAACTAAGCTAGGGTCGACCGGACTGTGTTTATTTTTATTTTTATGTATGTGTTATTGGTTGTTACCACTTTTCCATCCCAAACTGAAAGTGTTCTTAGATTACTCCGTCAACAAAGCTTTGTCGCGGTTTCGTTTGCATTTTCCAGTTGCTGTAAATGTCAATTCTTCCTTATCGCGAGGGTCTCTCTATGTTTGAGGGGTTTAGTTTCTCCTAACATCCAATCGTTGAACACGACCCCGCGGCCCCTCGTTGTAAGTTGGTCTAAGTTGAATCCGAGTTCCTTGGCACAGAACTTCCGGAATGGTAATCTGTTCCCGAAGTTTGTGGTACTTGACAAGCGTCGTTTGTTTTTGCTTTGAAATAGTCATGTTCAACTCAACCGATGAACTTAGAGTACCTCAATTTGTTGACTTAACGTAAAGCAGTTAGGATTTTTCCCTTTGCACTAAATCACGGGTAGACGGGAAATGTTAAAGTCATAAGAATAGGGTGCCACAGACCACCGGACCACCCAAAGCCACTCACTCCTTCTATAGCGTATCTGCCGCATATTGTAAATTAACTTGGAAAAGAAAAAAAAAAGGCATGCTGAAGTTCTCGTCTAGTGCCCGCTCCCGCTCGAACGGTCCGAAGTAACTGTTTTGTTTGTAATGTACATGACCCTCCTGTTTTTTCTGAATGTTGAATTGTGTTGTTTATGAAATCAGTTTTGCTCAATTTTCAATAACGGTCCCGTCCATGTTGTCACTTCGGACTTGTTCGTATTTTCAGGAGAGGTTTTAGCGGAGCCTCATTCGGGGGTCTAGGAGAATGGCCAGAGCTCACCATTTTCCTAGAGTTTTAAATGAGCAGTCTTCTCACATTTGGGGAGACTTGGGTGCCCTCTCCCGAGACGGTTTTATTATTCATTAATCTCGGCGTTAACAAAAATCATAACATTGAATAAATAGCTGGTTATAATTATCGTGTTGTTTTATTTGCACTCTTCTGTGTGGTTCACAAACCCTGTTGGAACGAATCTGGTAATGTTTAATTTGTATTAAAAAAAAACACAACGTAGGGAAATTAACGAGGTACGATCACGCGCTCTTGGCCATTTTTGAATTTCGCGGGTTTTATTTTCATTGCGTATGTTGGTAGAAAAAAAAATGAGATGGCCGCTTGGTGGGATTTTTGAATTACCCACTTGGTTCATCACAGGACAAAAGCCAAATCAATTTATTGATGTTTTGTTAGAAATAGCGCGTCAGTGATCGACACAATAGTAATAGTGTGCGAAAATGTGTGCCGCAAGTGTTTCACGCATGGATTTGCTGTCCAAAGACAATTACGACACTTGGAAGATGGAAATGGAAGCTTTTCTCATCAAGAACGACGCATGGGACTACGCGAATGGAGTGTGTGTAAAACCTACAGCCGCAGAGACAAGCCAAACGGAGATAGAAGCCTGGATTAAAGGGGACAATAAAGCCAGATCAGAAATAATTTTGAGTATTTGCCCATCGGAATTGAAACAAGTAAAGGGTTGCACCACAGCTCGAGAAGTCTGGGTTAAATTAGAGAGCATACAGGCTGTTTGATGAAAAACGCCTCAACCCATAACTTTGTTATTTATTACCCGATTTCAATGAACAAAAAAATCAAAGATATGGTTTTTCAAGCCCTACAAAACAGCCATAAAATGGTTTTTTTTTGGCGTTATCTTCAATAGCTAACGATAGTCAACTTTTTTTTTTTAATGGACATATGTAGTTTTTTAGGCTTGGTCTGGTAAGGTTTTTTTTTCTAGATCTAATGATGTATTGAAAGTTATGATTTGGTTCATAGCTAACTGAAAACAAAATAAAACATTTTTTTGTGGTTCAGCTTATTATAAAATTTTTAAGAGTGCTGTGAAAAACAATCGGAATACAAAGTACGATAAATGTCATCTAAACGTTAGCTTAGAAGTTTTCAGCTGCTTTTTTAAACTTTTTTTATTTAAGTATAAAATAACATTGTCAGTCATGCAGGATGACTATTATTTTATGTTCGAGTGTAATAAAAATCGTAATTAGTCAAAAACAAAAAGTTAATAGAAAAAATAATAATAATAATAATTTATGTTTTCCAAGAAAATAATAATAAAACTCTTCAAGATTGCACCTGAAAATTTTCAAACTCACACTTGACATTTGTTGCTATTTGTATTCCAATTGTTTTTCACGGCACACTTGAAAATTTCATAATAAACTGAACCACAATTAAAAATTGTTTTATTTTTTTTTCAGTCAGCTATGGACCAAACGATAACTTTTAATACATCGTAAGATTCAGAAAAAAAAACTTTATCAGACTAAGCCTAAAAAACTACATATGTCCGTTTAAAAAAAAAAAGTTGACTATCGTAAGCTACTGAAAATAACGCCAAAAAAAATTATTTTATGCCTGCTTCGTAGCGCATAAAAAACCATATCTTCGGTTTTTTTTGTTCATTGAAATCGGATAATAAATAAAAAAGTTATGGGTTGAGGCGTTTTTTATCAAACAGCCTGTATACCAATCCAAGGGACCTGCTCGAAAGGCGACGCTGTTAAAACAGTTAACTCTGAAGCGTATGGATGAAGGAGGCGACGTACGTGTACACTTAAATGGTTTTTTTGATGCCGTGGACAAACTTGGTGAAATGGACGTCGGAATTAATCCGAATTTGTTAGCCATCATGCTACTTTATAGCTTACCGCCCAGTTTTGAAAATTTTCGGTGTGCGATCGAATCTCGAGATGAACTACCCGATCCTGAAACTTTAATGGTAAAAATAATCGAAGAAAACGACGCGCGAAAGAACTGTATGCGGAGTGTCCCGGAAAACGCTATGTTTTCGTCGAAAAAATCATGGTACAGGCAGAACAAACCAAACTGGAAACAGTCTGAAAAAGAACTCTCACGAAATTCTTCAAACGAAAATGAAAAGTTCAAATTTCGTTGTCACAAGTGCGGTAAATACGGTCACAAAGCAAATGAGTGTACGTATAAGAAGAACGAGAAGAATAAAGACAGTAACAATTCAGGAAAACATGCGAAAAATGCAGAAAATATGTCACTTTGTGCACATGTCGAATCGTTTGTTAATGGTCGCCAACATAAATGGTGTTTAGGTAGCGGAGCTACCTCACATTTAAGCAACGAACCACGAGATTTTTTGAACAAGAAAAAGGTGTCGAATGTCAATTTGAATCTCGCGAGCAATCAATCGACAAAAATTGTAGGTACTGAGATCGCATCTTTTACAGCCGATGTCTTCGGAGAAGTGAAGAACGTTACCTTGGACAATACGTTACATGTACCAGATTTACGCACGAATTTGTTGTCCGTAAGCAAAATAGCGGATAAAGGGTGCGAGATTTTATTTAAAAAGAACCATGCAATAGTGTTCGGCGCGGATGGAGACGTGAAATTAATTGGAGATCGAGTCGGAGACTTGTACTTCGTGCGTGTACCACGAAACTCGGCGTTTACTTCAAGTAACGACAATTTTTCGTTGCTGGAAATTTGGCATCGCCGTTTAGGACACGTCAACTACAGGGACCTAGTCAAAGCTGTAGCAAACGGATCCATTGAAGGCGTAGAAGCACTCGATTCAACCAGTCGCAATACTACTTGTGAAGTGTGTTGCAAGGGAAAAATGACTCGTACTTCCTTTCCGAAGTCTTCAGACCGAAAAACGAATTCTTTGGACATAATTCATATGGATTTATGTGGACTATTTCGCACTGAATCGAATGGTAAGGCAAAATATTTTGTCGAATTTATTGATGATCAGTGTCGCTGGTGTGAAGTCGGATTCTTGAAATCTAAAACAGAAGTCGTCGAGAGAGCATTTGAAGTCATTAATCTCATGGAAAATCAAAAAGGAAGAACGATCAAGCGCATCCAGTCCGATAATGGTACAGAGTATATAAATAACGACTTTGAGAAGTTACTCAAAAAACGTGGAATCACCAGATGACTGACAGTTCCTTACAATCCGGAACAAAATGGCATCTCGGAACGCAAAAATCGAACTCTTCTGGATATGGCACGATATTTGTTAATTGAATCAGGTCTCCCATCATCTTTTTGGGCCGAAGCTGTAAATACAGCGAATTACCTGAGAAATCGACGTCCATCCAAAAGTTTAAATGGAAAAACACCATACGAGATGTGGACCGGTAAGAAGCCAAATCTGAAGCATTTGCGAATTTTTGGATCTAAGGTGTTTTGTCTGAACAGATCACCTGGCAAGGGAAAATTAACTTGTCGAAGCAAGGAAGGAATCCTAGTCGGTTATTCGGAAGAATCGAAAGCATATCGCATTTGGATACCGGAAGAAAGAAAAGTCGAGATCAGTCGAGATGTGAAATTCATGGAATTGAATGAAAGAATTGAAGAAAATGAAACAGATGTACTCCTGGAAGAAGAGCCAGAAATTACTGGACCTCAAACAATCGACGTCGACGTTCAACCGAACGTTTCACAGGAATTAGAATTAGAACGAGATGATGAAATAGCAGATGAAGAAGGGGAAGTCCTACGTGATGAAGAAAATGTTGTAGAAGAACAACAACGGTCAAGAAGGGGGCCAGGTAGACCTAAATTGGTTAGAACGGGAGCACCTGGAAGGCCAAAGAAAGTGTATAACGAAATACCTCAAGAAGAAGCAAACAATACAGACTTCGTTTTAACTTGCGAGGTACCCATGAAGCAAGCTTTGACGGGGCCGGACGCAGGTGAATGGCTATCTGCCATCGTTGAAGAAATGAAGTCTATCTTGAAAAATGATACTTGGAAATTAGTCAATCGACCTCGTGATATTCAAATCATTGGAAGCCGAATGGTTCTCAGGAACAAATACCGAGCTGATGGAACTTTTGAGAGGAGAAAAGCTAGATTGGTGACTCAAGGTTTTAGTCAAAAACCAGGCATTCATTTCTCAGAAACATTTGCACCTGTAGGCCGATTTGGTTCCATTCGTCTTGTGGTCTCTCTGGCAGCTCAGTATGGGATGAAAATTAAACAATTCGACGTGAAAACCGTGTATCTCAACGGAGAATTGGAAGAAGAAATTTTCATGGAAGCACCGAAAGGACTCGAAAAATTCCTGGGGGAGATCAGCGAATCTGAAGGCAACAGCTCAACTGGACTCAAGGCTAAAAGAATGCTTCAAGAATTTCGTAAAGGAGACAAGGTTTGTCTACTGAAGAAATCTCTCTATGGATTGCGCCAAGCCGGTAGAAGCTGGTATTGTAAGTTGAACAAAACACTAAAGAATTATGGAGCAATTCCAACGGCATCGGACCTTGTTCGCATCGGTTCAGGGGAAGATGTGACATTAATAGCAATTTTAGTTGCTTCTCGAGACCTGAAAAGGATCAGCGAAATAAGAAGAATGTTGGCCGATCAGTTCGAGATTAAGGATCTCGGAGACGTAAAGCACTGCTTGGGAGTTGAATTCAGTCAGGTCGACGGCCAGGTTACGATGCATCAAAGAGTTTACGTAGCTAACGTACTTGAACGTTTTGGTATGTCTGAATGTAAACCTGTTGGAACCCCAGTGGATTTGGGCACGAAGTTGAAGAGAAACGGCGAACAGACCGAAGAGGATCTCAAACTTCCCTACCGCGAACTCGTAGGGGCGCTAACCTATTTAGCTACAACTACGAGGCCTGACATTTCTTTCGCTGTGAGCTGTTTAGGACAGTTCAATAACTGTTACAAGGAGGAACATTGGAAGGCGGCGAAGAGAGTTCTGCGTTTTCTAAAGGGTACCATGGGTATGGGTTTAACCTATGGATCCAATGCTGAACCAGTCAAGGGTTTCGTCGATCCCGATTGGGGGAGCTGTCCGGAAAACAGAAGATCCTACACCGGATTCGTATTTTTATTAAATGGAGGACCTGTGTCTTGGGATTCAAAGAAGCAGAAAACTGTCGCCCTATCAACTACAGAGGCGGAATATATGGCTCTATCGGAGTGTGTGAAAGAGGCCATCTACCTGCAACGTTTCTTGCGAGAATTAGGGTTCGACAAGAATGCTGAATTGGTCATCTTCTGCGATAATAGAAGTTGTCTAAAACTGGCTGAGAATCCAACATTTCACGCCAGAAGTAAACATATAGATATACGCCATCATTTTGTACGGGACGCGTTGCAAGATAAGAAGGTGAGCGTAGCATATGTACCAACAAATGGTCAAGTGGCAGATTTCTTAACGAAAGGCCTAGCAAGAATCATGAGTGGTGCGCGAAATCGGTCGGACTTGTGTGTGTGTAATTTCTTGAAGAACTGAGTACGAACTACTATCGACCCATGACTCGAGGGGAAGTGTTTGAAATAGCGAGTCAGTGATCGACACAATAGTAATAGTGTGCGATGAGAAAACAATTTGTTATTAATTTTATATTTTTGTATGTGTCAAGTTAATTTGTACCTCCGTTAATAAAGCAATTTATTAATAAAACATACTTCGTTGACCATACTTTGCTAACATGTTTAAAAAGTAGAACCTTTGTTAAAAGCTGTCTTACAGACATATAATCTATTCCATCTTTAAAAAAACGATAGGTTGCCATGTTTTAATTTTGTTAAATTGGCAGTACTGAGGAAAGCAGTAGTTATATTTCATTTCATTTTGGTTCTAAATCTTTTGGAACTAAATTTGAAGTGCTATGTTGCAAGATGATTCAAAAATAAAAAGTAAATAAAGTTGTCAATAAATGTCATTTTGACGTTTTTCCAATTTATTTTAAATTAGACAACACAAAGTAATAATTTAAGGGTTTACTACAAGTGCATAATGCCAAAAGTTGTGTTTGTCGAGACAAAACGTGGTGTGTTGAAGGGCTAGACACATTTTAAACGAGATAGGCCCGATCTAAGTAATGATGCGATTATTAACTGATTGGTGGATATCTTCAATGTGAGAACAATGAATTTGTGTTCGATGAAATCCTGAACTGTATAACTAATTTATAGGTAGGAAGATCTGTTATACAGTGAGTTTTTTTCAAGACTGGCCATAGGGTTTTACATGCTAATTTTTCAACCCCCTGTTATCTTTTGTTCCGATGAAAATATTCAAACCATTTTTGGAATAAAGTTGAAAGATTTTTTAAACTATCGGATAGATTACAATTCAATATCCCAAACTGTCGAAAAAGTTGTGAAAAAAATATTTTTAGGACGCCGAAATAATAGTACGTCGAGCGGCCGCCAGAATAGCGCCATTGTCGGCTCAACCAGCACCTGACGATCTCCAATTTTGGACGCTTTCGGCGCGCTAAAAAATATTTTTTTCACAACTTTTTCGACAGTTTGGGATATTGAATTGTAATCTATCCGATAGTTTGAAAAATCTCCCAACTTTGTTCCGAAAATTGTTTAAATATTTTCATCAGAACAAAAGTTAACAGGGGGTTGAAAAATTAGCATGTAAAACCCTATGGCCAGTCTTAAAAAAAACTCACTGTATATACAGTGTGGAAATTACTTATGGAATAAATTCAGTAATTTCAAAACTAATGACATTTGTCAAAAACGCTGAAACAGGTCAATTTTTATTTTTCATGGTGCTTATTCTAAGTTGCTTCACTTGTTCATGACGTCATCCATTTTTGAGCTATGACGTCATCACCATTTTTTTTAAATGACAACACTGACTTTTTTCTTCTTTTTCTGATAGACCTTACTACTACCTAAACGATTAATGAAAAAAATTGGTACCTTTTTTTTATTCATCGTTTAGGTAGTAGGAAGGTCTATCAGAAAGAGAAGAAAAAAGTGGGGGTTGTCATTTAAAAAAATTGGTGATGACGTCATAGTTCAAAAATGGATGACGTCATGAACAAGTGAAGTAGCTTAAAATAAGCATTATTAAAAACAAAAATTGACCTGTTTCAGCGTTTTCGACAAATGTCATTAGTTTTGAAATTACTGAATTTATTCCATAAGTAATTTCCACACTGTATGTTACGGACAAAGACGATAATTCGGCCAATAACGTTATTGGCCGGTCAATGACGATAATGGCCAGTCAAGTTGGACATTAACCATAATGTCCGGCCAATAACGTTATCTCCATGTAATTTGGGCAATGCTGATAATTCATTCATAACATAAAATAATACCAGCGCGCTGCATAAAAAAATTTGCAATTCGAAAGACCATGGATCACTCTCATGCCACAACAAAATTGAATAATTTTGAGTACTCTCAATATTATTTGAAAAATTTGTATTTTTCACTTTGTTCTAATAGTTATTTATGTGTCAAGGGCATTATGAAGATGTTGATGTTCGAGGGCAACCAGTTTAAAAGGTCGAGGGCCGCCAGGCCCGAGAGTTTTTACGGTGCCGAGAGCATAAACATCGAGTAATGCCCGTGGTGCATATAACGTTTTATGTTTCACTGCATTTGAATTTGTGAACATTTAAAAAATTTATAAATTGTGAACTTGATTTTGCTAAATTTCCTAGTTTGCGGTGGCTCGTATCTATGACGACTTGTTTGAGCGGGCGTAATAAACGGGCATTATGATTTATTCGCCCTAGGGCATGATAGCCTACTTAATATATCTCGTTGTCAAGGTATAAAAAACAAATAATGATTCAGTGAAACATAGTAGCTATTTATGCACCAAGGGCGTTACAATGATGATTACGCCCGGAGAACGATGAATCCAGCTAGAGGGCTTTAGCCCGAGAGATGGATATCGTTCGATGGGCGTAATCATTCGGTGACGCCGTGGTGCATACAAGATTTTATTTTTCACTATACGTGTTCTTTAAAAAAAAAATGGCATCTTTGCAATTATGAATTGATGAGGGCGCTATGAAGTCATTACGCTCGCTTATTCTTATTACACCCTGTTATTGTTCCCCGGTTGTTATGGACATGTTTACGTATTTCGTATCCTAGGAGTTATCATGCAATTATACTAAAGTGAAAAATAACTTTTTTTTTTAGTTTTTATTATTTACTTATGTTACCAAGTAAAATTTGATAAGTGTGAATAATATTTTTTCACATTGTACCTACTTCAGCACATTTGATAAATAAAAATACTAAAAGAAAACAATATATTGTCTAGTTTCAATAATAATCATGGAACCTAAGAGTATATCAGCATTACCCAGGCGTTTTTGACCATTATCATTAATGACCGGGCAATGCTGATAGCGTTAGAATAAAAATGACATTTTTAATAACATTGCCCAACCACCACGGGCCATAACGTCATTATCAATAATCGCCAGGAAAAATGGACATTCACGTCATTGGGTGATATTAATAAAAATAAGCAAATGCTTCCAAGCATTTGCTACTTAGCATTAGCATTTGCTTTAAAGTAAAAGCTTTTGCTTCTAGCAATTGCTTGTTTTGGTATTAATAAAGAAATCCTCTTGACGAAAGCATATGCTAGTGACTTGACAGGAAAATGTATCCAAAGTGGTGCCTTGTCTATAATCTTTCCCGTGACAAATTTTATAACATTCGATACAATTGGTTGACTTACTTCCATGAGTTCAGCTACCCCAATCTGAAATCCTATAAATAGTTGAACACTATTTATTACTCTATGAATAATTTAATTTTTTATACTTGGATCAGCCACATATCGCAACAATATTTTTATTTTCATCACCGAAGATAAAGTACCACCACGAGTTTCTTCATCGTCGTTCCCAAGAAAATCAGCAATCCACTGAACACTTTCATTTAGGAAATGAAACAATTTTACATCCTCTTCTCTTGTAATGGTATTGTCTTTCCTTTCTTTGTAAAATTTACGGTTTCTTGGCACTTGAAACATACTTTTATGGTGCTTTAACAGCCGATTTATAACTACTAGTACAACACGAAGGAGAATGTCATTTATCCTAGCAATTGCTTACTATTTCAAGCAAATGCTAAACTTTATTAATAGTAAAAGAAGCAAATCCTTATATCGTCAAGCAAATGCTTTCTAAAACGAGCAAAAGCATTTGCTAGTCAGGTTTCACTAGCATTTACTACACTTTTATTAATATCACTTAAAGCAATTGCTTATAAAATAGCTAGCAAAAGCATTTGCTACCTTTTATTAATACTACCCATTGTCCGGCCATTGTCGTCAATGTCCATTTATCGTCTTTGTCCGTAACATATATATATACAGAGTGATCACAAAAAAACGCCCCAGCTTATATCTTTCTTATTTGACATCCGGTTTCAACGAGCAATACATCAAATTAAAGGGTTGAAAAAGTACTATAAACTGGATATAAAATGTTGCCCTTAGCAACCCTCCCTTGCAAGACTCAAGGGGCAACTTTATTTTTTTTAATCGCAACATTTTTTTGGTACAGTTAGATTTATTATGTTTTTGTGAGTTCAAAAATATAGCACATCCTGTATATTTAAATGTAATTCTAATTTCTAATTCTAATAGGAATAAATAGAACTTTATTCCATGGCCATGAATTACTTATGAAGACATTTTTGTAGTCATGGAAACAATATTTATTAAGTAATAGGTACAAACAATAAAAATAACAATTTTTTTTTCAACTGCTTTGTTTAAATTGAGCACCATTTTGTTCGCGACACTTCGCGTGGCATTCAGAAGGCTTTCAGGTGGCGTTTCTCTGCAAGTAGTGATTTCTATTATTTCCGAAATATGCTTGCAACATATCCACAATTTCATTATTGTTCATTTTATTTCACAACGCAAAATTGGAGAAAAAAAATTAAATAAAAATCACGACAAATAAAGTTTATTTTCAAAATAAATGTTAATTTTTTTGTGTTTCCATGGCTACAAGAATATCTTAAGTAATTCATGGCCTGTTACGAATAAAGTTCTACTCATTCTTAATGGTTTGTAATTAAATTTTATTTATTTCTTATGTTAGAATAACATTTAAATATACAGGGTGTGCTATATTTTTTAACTCAAAAAAACATAATGAATCTAACTGTACCAAAAAAATTATATGTTGCTATTTAAAAAATTTTAGTTGACCCTTGACCCTTGTAAGATAGGGTTGCTAAGGGCAACATTTTATATCCAGTTTATAGTACTTTTGGAACCCTTTAATTTGATGTACCGCTCGTTGAAATCGGATTTCAAATAAGAAAGATATAAGCTGGGGCGTTTTTTTGTGATCACTCTGTATATATAAAACTGAATGTCTGTTTGTTTGTATATTTTGTATACAAATCTACAGTTTTACTCCGATCTTGATGAAATTTTGTACACTTGATCTTCAAAACAAGAAGAAAATTACTGTCTACTTTAATTTTACAAAAACCAACCCCTACTACCATTTTCAACCCTGTTAAGAAAAAAAGACAGTTTTTTCGAGTTGGAAATACCCTCACCTTCGCCGCTTCACCCCTATTTCATCCTCTGAGTATATCGTCACCTTCGCCGCTTAACACCCACAAAAAGCAACCCCTATTATCATTTTTAAGCCTGGTAAGCACAAAAAAATTTTTTCGAGTTGGAAATCGCGTTTGCATGATATGTTCAGTTGTCATAGTTACATTTGGTTGTTTATAAAAGTAGCAATTTCGCAAAATGTGTTTGAATGATTGTGTTTTATCGGAAGATGTCTTAAATGAAGCAGAACAAGCTTCAAATAGCTTAAGACCGGTTACCGGAAAAATCAAAAGGCAGGTATCTGAAATTAAACGAGACAATTAAACAATAGGAGGATCTAAATAAGGTTACAACTGAAAATAAAAGCGTTATGTTGGCGTATTTTCATGAATTGGTAAGTGATCATAGTGTTAGTTTCTTACCGTATTGATCTTTTTGTTTATATAGTCGAAGAAAAAAGTAGTCTACAGTAAAGTTTTAATTATTCTTCGTAAAAAGACAAATTTCATATTGAAATCACTGTGTTTATCACAATACATGAAACTGGAAACATAATTTTAAAACATTCTGAAATTTGCTGGCGAAGCCGCGGGTAAAAGCTAGTATTGCATAATTACAAAAAAGGGTCTAGAGGTTACTAGAACTACAAAAAGAAGAAAACCAGAAAAGTGGAACCATTTTTTAAAAGAGATCTGAACGAAATTTTTCGTGGGATAAACATTAGAAAATGATTCGGAATCTAATGATGAAGATAATTCTGAAGATGAAATAATGGAGAGTGTCTTTTAAGGATGAACTGGAGTAACAATCTCAGCAAAAAGCTGCGGAATTCTTACAATGCTATGAAACGTTTATTACGAGAAATCAATATTTGAAAAAATAGTTTTTAATTTTTGGAAACGAATTGTAATGAGTTGCAAGTAAATTTTGTGTTTATTTTCTTGATATTTAGATAATTACTTACATGTGATTTTACAATCTTTTGACTAAGACTGTACGTGAAAGTAAACAAAAGCACACTGAATTTCAATTTTCATTGATTTCTGTTAAAGTTCTTCACGTAACTGTAGTAAAACGTGCGATATGAGTGTAATATTGCATACCGACGTCAATTATATGCATTTTGTTCACTTTTATTGAAATTAAAACAGATACATAACCTCAAAAACCGTGTTTTTCCACATATAATTAGCGATTACAAGGAAAATCCTCGACCAACTTTTTTTGTAAATTCATTAGAAAATTCTACGATATCGATACTTTATGTGTGAAAAATTTAAGAAAAATTGGCCTTCTTGAAATATGTTTTTTATCAATTTTTATCCGACCATTGCCCGATTTCTCATAAGAACACATGTAAAATATCCCGAAATTTTAAAAGGTAATAACTTTAAAATTCCTCGATCAAATTTTTTTAAATTTGGCACAGTACTTTAGAATGGATGAAAGGACTATTGTACCAGTTTTAAGCAAATTTCGCCATTTTTCAATGTTACTCCAGTTCATCCTTAAAAAAAGTGATTCCATTTTGGAGAACTTATCCGTTTTCTGATTGTTAAACTAAAACAAGCGTTCTTGAAACTCATTCAACGACTAAAGCCTCCACCAGATGTTTACATTTTGATTTGTCTTTTTTTTCAATTGCTATTTTTAATAAAAAATGCTGGGTTCTCTATTAATCTCTTGTAATACAGTTTCAATCGATTCGCAAAAAAGCGGAACCTAAGTATGGCAACACTGTGCCTTCAAAATTTTCAAAATTCCTAACCAAACTTTTATTCAGATATACATGATGATCTGTTAGATTGTCATGGCCAAGCATCGTTTTTTTAAAGTTGGAATACATTATACCTTTTAAATTTTTGTTCAATTGTTTGTTAAAGTAATGAAGTCTAATTTTGGCATAACTAAAAATTATTTCTTTGATTAATATAAAATTATGATTTTTCGAAAAAATTTCAAAATCTAAAATATGGCTATCTATAGGAGAAAACAAGTTAGAGGGTAAAGTAGCAAAAACAACATTACAGATCCTGGTAATGACATTATCTATAGAACTTAGAAGGATTATTGTTCTTTTTTGGCAATTTTTAACATAACACGTGCTAGTCATCTTCAAAAAGTATGAGTTTTATAATATGAAAGCAAACAAATAGGTCCGTTTTCTTAATACGGTGTGATCAAGAATGACTGAGTCAGTCATTGTTGATCACGCTGTACAAAAACAACAGATAAAGTCCATTCACGTTGGATTTTCCCTGCTAATTGTTGTCACGTTGCAAGCCTGCGCCTCCTTTCCTAGTAATTTTTACATTATCGTGTTTTATTCGTGATAGAGCGATTGAGAGCGATTTGACGTCTTTAATTTTGAATGTTAGTTTGACGTGTGAAATAAAGTCACAGATTTTTTAATAAAATTCTATTCCTGGGTGATTTTACCATGGCGAAAAGAAAAAAGGTTAATTTTAAAATTGCGTTAACCTTCCACAACTGACTTAATGTGACGAAACCGGCAAGCTAATACGGACTCAAGAAAAAATAGCTTCAGTTCGAAAATTAATTAGTTAGAATCCTTTAATATTGAATGTATTTTATGTATTAACATGATTATAATCTATTTACGACCTTTATTGAACAGTTTTAACAATACAACGTTATTTTAAAGGTAATATGTACATCGAAAAAACTTAAATTAGAAAAAAATTATTAAAAATCAAAATACACCTTTCTTTTGTGGTATGCAATTGTAACAATACATTCTTGAAACGTCACAACCACAATCAAAACGTATATATAAGTGTCTCTGAATAACTGAAATTTTATTGCCAGATTTGTTCCATCATTTAGATGCATTCCTTACTTCCATCGTTTCCAATGAAAAGAAACTTCACACAATTTCGTTTTGGGTTCATTTTCTATAACTTATTCTGGTTCCTCATCACTCATCGTCATCATGTTAGTCGCAGAAGGTTAAGTAAATGTAGTCATTAAGGGTTTTTTCACTTAATCAACAAGGCGAGCAGAAAAATACAACACCAGTAGCAGGGGCAGCTTCTCTGGATAGGCAGGGGAGGCAGTGCCTCACCAAATACCGGGTGGGGCATCGTATACGCGCACGCGAGAAATCGCGACTTCTAATTAAATAACATTGTCGAAATTTTTCACACTTACCTGGCTATTGGTAAGGTACATTTCATAATTTTTTGATAATTTTTAACTTACAAACAAAGCCAAAAAAAAATAAAATGTAAATTTCAACCAAAAAGTCATATTCTGATTTTTATACTGACCTACCCAGATTCACTTCCTATAATTATTTACGAAATCAGCGGATAAAAACAACAATTAGATTTTGAATTAAACGCAATTTTACATTTCAACTTTCAAAATCATTTTTATTTATGATCTACTACTTGTGCTGTCGTAAATTTAGGTGACAATGGAAACTGTCATTTTTATGGCAAAGCTGTAAGTAAGACGGTCAAAACGGCCTGCTACTGGTGAATGCCCTTTTGTTGGCAAATTATAGCATTTGGGCCATAAATCACGTGTCTGGTTTGCGTTTAAATAAAAAAGCGAATTATTTAGTTAACCAAGTCAAAATTTGTAATTGTGCCACCAGGGTTTGATGCGCCAGCAGATACAAATGCATTTAGTGTAAAAACTTTATAGGTAAATTAACAGTTAATTTCAGAAAACTAATAAAACTGTTACGGCCTTATTTATTAACAAAAAAAATTTTAAAAATTCTCAAATATACCTTATCAATAATTAGTTTGGTATATAAAATTTCGAAAATTTTATTTAATTAGAAGTCGCGATTTCTCGCGTGCGCGTATACGATGCCCCACCCGGTACTTTACTAACCAAAATCTTTTTTAATAGATAATTTTTTTTTTTTTTTTTGTATAAACATATTTTTCCTACTACGTATCTAGAAAGTTTCATCTACTGCCCTAGCAACACACTTGTAATCGAAAGTGAAACCTATCTTGCGTGTGGTTGCTAGCTACGAAAGTAAAATACTTACGCGACTAGGAGATTCCTTACGGGACGAGGAGAATTTATTTTATTTTGTGACAATTTCGATTGAGGTACCTACCCAAATCATTAAATGGAAAACAGCAACACATTTTATAATAATATGTAGTTTAATTAGTCCAATTGAATACAACAAAGGAAAATTAATCTACTTATTCACATTTATTGTGATTTATGAATTGTTGGAAAGTTAGGTTATATCGCTCACCCGACTTGACAGGCGACAATGAGCCTAACGTAATTCCAGCGGCTCTTTCAATTCCGTCACATTCCATATTTTGCGGGAAGACTTGTTGCATAAATACCAATAACCGCAAATTATCAAACTAACATTACTACGGATTACACGCACTTACACAATTCACGCGGTTTTAAGACGAAAAATAAAATGTTTGTAAAAGCTGTTGCTATGGTTTTTACTTCCAAGATCCAAGGACGGTCGCGATACGGCACGATTTTTGCTATTTTTTTTTAACATTATAAAATGTTGGTGCTTCGTAGTAGGAAAAATTTAATACAATACACGATGCGCAAGTTTCTTCTTTCACCGCGGAGGTTTCAAGGCCCTCGGCTGTCGCCTCGGGTCTTGAACTACCTCCTTGGCAAAAAAAGTTCACTTACGCATCTGGTAATGTAAATAACTATTTATGTTTGTATACTTTTATTTTGTACCTACACTGAATTAATTATTATCGAAGAATAACTGTTGCATGTGTTAATTTAATTATGTATTTTGTATTTGGCGCGTTTTGCATTCGGCGCCTTCGCTTCGGACTGCAGAGCCCAGAGCGTAGACTTATTCAGAGCGTTCAGCGTACCGTAGAGGCACCGTAAAATATGCCACTTCATTTTTCCGCCTAAGCTGTGTGGTTGGTGGAATAAAGAACTGAATACCATCAACCCGTCATACACTGTTATTGGTTACTGGGTGTTAGCAAAGTGCAACTCGAGGCAATGCCTCTGTAGTTTTGTCATTTTCATTGTAGTCGTAAAATTTTATTTTATATTATGATTATTGTGACTATGAGCGATTAACGGACACAATGGTTGTGTCGAAAAGGTTGGGAAGCGGCGCGGGCGTGAATCATGCGTTCCTTCAGCTCGACCTCGAACAGAAGTTGAAATTTAATGTTGTTGTTGTTAAACATTGCGGTTTAGTTAGGTTATGCAGGCTAGTGATGGTAAGTAGGTAAGTAGCAATTTAATAAAAATGATCTCAATGGCAAGTACCAGTCACGAACAAGAGGCGGTTGTCGTTCCTGTTAACGTCGATCTCGATTTTTTGATAAATAAATGCCGGTCTTGTAAACTTTCCTACGAAGATAAGTTTTATATAGATTAAACAGTTAAAGAGACCCTGTCCTGATGTAACTGATCTGAGTAAAACTTTGGTAACTACTTGTAAACAGAATAGTACATTTACTAATTCGTCCTAGGTACGGAAAATATGATTGGCTTGTTGGAAGTAAATTACTTAAAAAACTTTTTTTTTATTCTGTTCGTGACTAATAATAAAACAGTGTGGACAAAAACGGGGTATTCTGATTTGAACGATTTAGGGCGTGCATTAGAGAAGCACAATAAGAGTAAAGAGCATATTGATTTTGCTTGTAAATTCGTTCTTTTCGGTAAACAAAACATTGCCACCGTAATAGACCCCACGGCAACGGCCATACCACGTTGAAAAGTCCCGGTTCTCGCCCGTAATAGTCCCCGCTCGGAAAATGGAAATAGAAAAGTTTAGATAAGAATAGCGTACGGGAAAATCGTGAAATTATCAAGAGTCTAATTGATATTGCAATTTTTTTGTGCCAGCAAGAGTTGTCGTTTATTTTCCATAATAAACCCAATGCATGATATTGTTTTCTTAATGTTACTGTCATTTTCAAAACGTCCAGGTTAGGGAAAAGTGGAACATCTTGAAATTACGTCTCACATTTGTAATAATAATAAGCATTATATCCATCACCACCGTTGAACTGGAGCAAGGTCAAAAAAAAATAACGCGAAAAAACTGACCAAGTGACTGACCAAAAAAATTGCTGGTGCCTACCCGGTTTTGATCTTGACGAGCCGCTACTGACCAGTAGGTAGGAGTAGGTATCTATTGTATGTTCCTAATCCCATCATACCGATTAACAACTGACACTATTTTTAGTGCAAATGAAAACAAAATGGATGTATTATTACCTATTGTTATCCTCTAAAAAGTTTAATAACAATATTTGAAAAATGACTGTTTCTTTGCTGACAGCGAATAACATAACCTCTACAGTCTACGAATGACTTGGTTACTTTATCAGCCCGTATTGGTGACATACACAGCTAAAGCATTTTTGAACTAAAAATCACACCGCCACAATATTGAATTATTTGACCTTGACTAGGAATATCCAACGAGAATGGACTTTACACATATATGTTAGGCAAATACAGAACAGATTTGCTATTACTGCTGCATAACTTGCCCTTACTTGCATATCGGAATCCTATATCTAATACTCCTATATGGAGCATTCCCTATTTTACTGCATGGACGGTTCGTGGACAGAGCAAGGGAGACAGACATATTGATGTCTGCATAAGTTGCATCTTACGGATTATTTGGTTCAAATGCGCAAGGGCAACTTTACGGTGTCAAAATTCACACAATCAAATAAGCAATTAATTTTGAAATAGCAAAAGGAAAAGTTTGGAACAAAATTAATTTTTAAATGAAAAATTTTACCAGTAAGCGTTTTTACATTTATTTAAGGGGAATTTTTAATTATGTGACGTCTCATTTTGTTCAATATATGTATTACGTATTAACATACGGTTGGCTTAAAAAAAAACGGGAACTGTCAGAAAAAGTTCTGTCATATTTTATTTAAATTTTTATAGTTTGAAACGGCCTTTTAGAATTTAGGTTAAAAAAACTGCACTTATGTGTCAGAAATACTGTCAAACAGACACAAATTGACATAAATTGACAAATTAAATTTTCAGTTCACATTAGGTCAAATTTCATTTCCTGTTTTTTTTGAAGCCAACTATACTATTGCAATAGTTGTAATAATTCGTCAGTCTTGAAATTGGATATTTGAATAAAAAAACTCCGAACCGGTTCAGACAAAATCATCATCAAAAACTTTTGATGTTATTCTTGTTAATACGCAGATAAAATGAGTCTTGAAACTGAACATTTGCAGCAATCGATCTCCGATGTGGAAATTAGCACATTATTGTTGTTTTATTAGGATTAAAAGTGGCACTTTTTTGATGAGCAAAATTTGCCGAGCGAATGCAAAAGTCAAAAAAATGCCAGTGGAGACAGGAAACTCCCTAGCTTTAGGTTGGCGGCACTTCGGTGCATGCGCATTTTCACGAAGTGGCACGAAAGGATAGAAAGTAAAGTTGACTCAAGTTGCAAAAAACCACTTGTCGTTTGCAACAGCATTTTTTTCAAATTTTTGAACCAAATAGAGGCACAAAGGGACCAGAAAATCATAGTTTGGGTTGAATATTTTCCATATAAGTACAGTTTTAAAGTAATTTCAAATGACTAATGCCATAAAAGTGCTGTTGCAAATGCAAAGTGGTTTTTTGCAACTTGCGTCAACTTTATCTTCGTCCACAAATTGAAAGCAAATGCTCCATATAGGAGTATTAGATATATGATCGGAATCAACGCTTTACATGGTGATGCTCCGTCTATTCTATTTCCCACGTCACTGCTCGCATCACATCGCATGCTTCCAAAGAAGACACCTGTACGATATGGCAACGCGGCGACTGAAACTCCAACAGTTCCCTACACCGCGTAGAATTTCGAGATAGCGCCGGTGTGGGGCGCCACCATGAGTTGTTATTTTTCTGTCATTTTGTTTTCATTGACTGTCAGCTATTTCTCGCAGTTTAGTCAGTTTGGTAAAAGCGTTTGTAGCGGGTGTGGTGCACGTTTTGCAAAACTTAACCTATACGCATCGTGTGGCATTTCGGCAGTTGGTGGCCACTTTCTACACAAATTTCCCAGGTCAATTCCGAAAACTAAGAGAAACCAAATATTTGCGAAAGGTAAGTCACGACTTTTATCTTCAGGGTTATGTTTTATTTTGTTTTTTTTTTCGTCTTGCGTGCCGTGTCTGGTCGACGTGTTTAGTCTAAAGATGTTCCCCGTGAATTTTAATAAGACTAACGGTAATTTTAGTTAGTAGAACTGTAATTTGTACAAACATTAACTGCGAAAAATAAGAAAAATCGCGACTACTTGGACAGCAGAACTAAGCGCGCGGAGTCATGTGTACACTTTTACTGTTGCGGTTGGGTAAGAAAGGAAGAACGGAGGTCATCTTCGTCGTAATTGAAAGTAACATCAGACTAAACACGGTTAATTGGAGCTAGTTTGTTTTTGTTTTGTTCATTCAGTTTTTAGGTCTGTGAGAGATTGTGTTTCCGCTAAACGTACTCGTAAGTTCACAGTTGAACAGCGGCACAGAAGGTTGATTAATTTAATGTGAAAAGTAGAATCGTCAGGTGATTTTTTTGTCTAGAGGATTTAAAAAGTTGTAGGTGTTACATGATACAGACTTCCCATTAATCAAGGATATTTATGTGAAATTATTTGCACTCTAACACTTACGCAAGTTTTGAAAGTAGTTTTTTTTTATCAAAAATTTAGGAACAAGTTCCGTCTGCAACTCTTCTTTATACTTTTTGTATGAAAACTTGATGTTTTTGTAAATGTGTACATTTTAATTTCAGTTATGTACAATAAAATTTGTCCTTATTACGACGACGTTAAACCAACAATGGTTGACATAATTAAGTGTAAAAAATTGTAGAACTGCATTGCATTAGCAGGTAGGAGGTCTGTATGTGGCAAATGTCGACTGTGAAAAATGGGACTAAATTATCTGTATTTATTGCTTCTATATCACTAGGGAATGGAAAAGCTTCATTAAAAAGTTGTTAAAATACATGAGTACACGTAATATGTATACACCAAATGCTTTGTATAAATAAGCACTAACATATGCATAAACACAAACAAAATTTTGTTCATAGCTCAGTCAGTTTACTATGAATTAATAATTATGCTGATGAATATGTATCTGAATGAAAAAAAATTTCGATTTGACGGTGTCAAATTTTTTGTGTGTCTATCTAGAACAATTCTAAATTAAAACGTTACCGTTGAAAATAGACACACCGCTGCATCTTCTATTTCTGGAGGTAGTCTTTTTATGCTTTCGATCGGTTGAAAAGCCGGTTTTCTCGTAATGATGTTTCAGTTTCCAAAAAAGAAGTTAACTCCAGTCAGAATAGAATGGGTCAGCAACAATGGTTTTGTTCTTAATCTAAAAACTTCTCAAATAGAGACACTGTACCTAATTATTATGATGCAACATTTTACGATTTACGCCCAAAGCATTGGTACATTTTTTTAGACAAGACGTATGACATTCCCACTTGTGCAACATTTTTAACAGGCAATTGCCGATTAACACTGATACATTCTGAAATTTGTATAACTCTTTCCCGGTTTTATAATTTCAAGGGAATATTCTGTGTTTTCATTATATTTGATTGAAATTATATCTTTTTAAATTTTATCTCCACAATAATTGAGTTGTAACGCAAGGTTGTTACGTTTTTGCTATATCTGGTGAGCTTGCTTCAGTTCAGAATGTCATATTAAGAACTCTCTATAATATCAAGGCAACATGGACTTTCAGAACAAGGATTCGGAAGTGATGCATGTGAAGATTCTAACTTTGACGACGACTTTATTCCTGAAAATTCTAGTATTAAAGAAGAAAGTGATGCTGGTGATATTCAGATGTAGAAGAGTCGTCTGATTTTCAAAACATGAGAATTTGTCAGTGCGAATGGTAGCAAGAAACGGAAAAAGGAGGACGTTTAAGAATCAACGGAGACATTGGTGTGTGGTGACTGAAATATTTACAAAATGTCAAAAAGTAGAATTTTATTCTCCAAATATGTAGAAACAATCGTTGTTTTTATATTCATGGTCCTATATAAAGCACCTACCTGTATATCTTCTTATTTTACTATCTATTGGTTTTCGCCTTACGTCTTACTTGTTTTTTAAATACAGGGTTATTATAAATGATTGTAGTCGAAGTAGGCCATGCCCATGTTATTACGTTTTTGCCGCTTTCATGTGAACTGTCAATTTTTGTCGCTGTCACTGTCATTTTTTAGGTGAAAAGTGCGGTGATGAGAATTTTATTTATTTTTGTTAAATTAACGATTGAATCCAGAAATATTGAGTTGTTCCACAATCAATTTTAAAAATATTGAGTTGTTTTGCACCCAATTTAACACATCATTTTGATGATTTTTTTATGTGGAGCGGCAACCATAAATTTTACATTCAGTTTTCACGCCTACTTCGACTACAATCATTTAGAATAACTCTGTATTTACTTAATATTGAGCAACGTATGTAGTTCCGGAATTTTTTGTTTAACCATAAACATACGTAATTTTTCCTCAGTGTTTTTTTATTGTTTTGTTATATGTATTTACAATGCTCTTGAATACATTTTTGTTAATAATGGCACATATTTATATCAAATGCAATCTTGGGTTGGAAGTGAATCATCATTAAAAAAGTACCTACTACAAAATTTAAATATGTATTATTCAAAGGGCTTTCAACTTAAGTATATGACAGTTTTAGCAAGTTAAATAAATTGCATTAAAATAATGCAAATGTAAAGTAATGTAAGCAATGTACATTTAGATGGTTCAGTAATTAAGAATATCAATGGGAGACATGGGGTTTCATCCTCAAGTCTGACTCGTTTATTTTCTGGTAAGGTATTTGAAAACAACACTTTCCTTACTAAGCGGTCAGGTACACGTTTTTACAGAAAGTTTAAAATCTGCTTTAATTCTTGATAAAATTCTGTAAAAAAATATTAGATACATATAAACAATTCGGGAGGTAGACTTGTAAAAAAGTGTAAAGGGACGGTCACGTGATCTGCGCGCAAAACCAATCTGTGTGGTCGAGTCCATTCGCCGGAAAATAGGGGAGATTTGTCAGAGAGTTGTTTACATGTTTATGCAGTGCAATTTTATTTATACCACTTTGCTTTATACGCTTACCAAGTTCACCCAAGGCTTCAAATCTGTCTTCACAAGCTAACTGAAGATAACTTTACAGTGTTTTCGTAAGTACAAAAAAATAATAGGAAAATTAATTTTATAACCTCACTTTCAATAGCAATTGACTTGTAAATGAAATGAAATAAAAACTTAACTAACACCATCGGAATTTTGTAGGTTTTGTTTGGAATGGCTTCGCATCAAACTTTTGACCAGCGTGGGAAAATTTTACAGTCAAGCTCGCGAAATTATAGCCAGCGTTATCGCATTTATGAAACACGAATCAGTGTGTTAGAAACAATCAGGAGTTATAAAATTTAATAAAAAGTTGATTTTACGTGTAATACTTTTATCCACAATTCTGCATGCATAAATTACATTAGTATTATAAAATAATAATGCTAGACTTCGCCTCCAAATCTGGCAAAAATTCCCTATTCATTATTATGGATTATATCATAAACTGCTTAAAACGTTTTATTCTACGGTGAAAATTTCCCATGATGCGCCACTGTCGTGATTCCCAGTGATTCTCATTTTCTCTACGCCACTGCCGTATTAAAAGCCGCGCAAGCTAAGCTCCGCCCCAGGTCCTTTACAGTTTAATACGATTCTAACTAATATTAACTAGTCTCGGACTCTATTGCTAGCCCTCGCTATCGCTCGGGCGCAAACACGGCCTCGACGGATACACCGGTGTCCCAGAACTGCCGCATGATATTTTAATAGCGTATTCTGGAGTGAAAATCAAGACTAAAATTGAAAGAAAAAATGTCGAGGGTCCTATAGTATCTATACCGTAAGCGATTTTCGCTGACCAATCATAAGACCTTTGTTAATTGCTTTATTAGGTAAGCTCATTACTTTATTTCATTTCCATGGATTTTCATAATACGATAAAATTCGTTGAATTATTTGGTCCACTGTAATCGAATAATAAATACATTGTGACATTTCTTAACGTCATTTTGACAGTATCATTTTTTCTTAAAATCGAAAAGTGAACAGTTTTGAAAATGTTTACTGCTGCATGTGGTGAAAGTGCTTACGCAGCCGTAGAAGCTTACGCTACACGTTTTCTTCTTCGAGAACAACTACAAATGTATTTTTGCGTTTGGTGAATCGCGCTAGGACTGCGGGGAAGATCTTCCTCTCAGAGTGCAGTTCTGTGAATGGTTACTGCAACAACATGAAGCAAATCCCAACTTTGTAAAAAGTATTTTATTTACGGATTTCAAGAAACGGAACATTTAGCATTCATAATTATCATGTATGGGCAGACGAAAATCCACATACAATTCATGTTAAGGCATTTGAACATCGGTTTAGCATCAAGCTGTGGACTGGGATTTTAGGAGATTCATTGGCAAGTGTTGATAAACAAACAATTATCAGATAAAATATCGACTGTAGAGTTTCAGGTTGGTCTGTTTGAATTTCCTCCAAGATTAAATGGTGAAGTCTATGCCAATTTTCTTAATGATGAATTGCCTGGTCTTCTAGACGATGTGCCATTGCAATTCTTGGCACATCTCTGGTTTCAACACGATGGTGCTTCAGTGCATTATAGAAGATATCCTGATTCTTGGATAGGACGTGGTGGGCCAATACATTGGCCGGCTAGGTCGCCTGACCTCACACCTTTAGACTATTTTTTGTGGGGTCACATGAAAAACTATATTTATCGTGAACCAATGAACTCTTTAGAACAACTGGAAACTGGATGATAGATTGCATGAAGCTTTGGCAACAATTACACCTCAAATGATTCAAGGCGCCCTAGCAAGCTTAATAAGACGAGCACGCCTTAGTATTCAAATTGGTGCAGGTCATTTTGAGCAATTATTATAAGAGTATCTACGAATTGTTAACTGTTATGGTTTTTGATTGTTTATTAAACTTTTTTTTAATTCTAAAAAAACAAAACAACATTGCTTTTCTGTTTTACCCTGCTTAAAAACTAGCTTTTTTTAAGGTATTATTCCAGTCAAACATGAACCTCAATGTTTTTCCCTAGTTTTAAGGAGCGTGTTAACGCTTTCATCTTAGGGTGACGTGCCTCAACGCAGCTGTTATTATAAAAATAATGTCACATTGACACTTCATTTCTGTCAAGTACAGTGGACCAGCTAAATTTATAAGAATTTTGAAAAATGTAAATGTAAGTTGTTTCCTAGCAACTAGTCGGATTACTTAACCTCAAAACAGGTTGAAAAAAGCTTCACACGATTGGTTAATTTCAATAGTTTACCATTTAAATACCCTACGGCCCTCGACATTTATTCTTTCAAATTTAGTCTTAATTTTCACTCCGGAATACGTTATTAAAGTATCATGCGGTAGTTCTGGGACACCGGTATATCAAATTTTTAACACTTTCACAACTTTTGATGCCGGAAATACGTAGTAATTAGTGGGAGGAGACATACGGTTGCATTTCCGAGGCTATTACATTTTTTTTTATCACACAATACAGTTACAGGTACTGGAAGACAAGAACTTGTGAAAATAAAATTTTCAATTGTGTCAAGGTTACATTACAATAATTATGAATACACGTTGCATTTTTTGAAATTTTGAATATTTACATTTTTCAATAAAGATAAGTGGTCTGTTAGCTTGAGTTGTGTTGAACACGAGTGCGTTGAGAAATTGCAATTCTATTATAATTCTTATTTAATTTTTGGAAAAAGCTGTTTGTCGTCATGGCCAGCGTTAAAATTTTGTATATTGCATGTTCTTACTGAAATCTAAGTTACTTCCCACACAACTGTTTTCACCTCTAGCATAATAAATAACACGTCTGTTGTAAGATGAAGTTACCCTAAAGGTGGTCCTTAAAATACAGAAAATGATCGATCACTCATTTATTCTATTTTGACATCTCAAGTCTACAATCATGTTTTATCTGTTGTATTTTTAAAAATATTTTAAAACAGTTGACTCTTATTAAAACAATTTACATATTCTGATCCAACGAAGAAATCGACATTGTTCTTCTTTCTTAAGATCCCACGTACTACTTACACCGTGTTTATATTATTTAACTATAACAAATAATTATAAGGCATGCCTCTAATTTTATTGTGTTCTTTCATAAAAGTATTTCGATTTTATTGTGAGTTGGTTCTTTCTACAGTGGTGTCACTGTCGGTAGTGTCGGTACAATATTTTTTGGAAACATTTTAGTTACTACGTTTCACCGATATAGCAGTTTGCAGGATAGCGGCACAATTTTTCTAATTACCAAGAGATAATTGATTAATAATAATTGTCTTAATACGAGTATGACTCGGTTTTTGAGATGTTTTTTTGTTTTAAGCATTTTTGTTCATTAGCGATTTTTCGTAACCATACACGAGAGACTCCAATAACAGACTGAAAAGCGAAGTATATGTTAACCGCAGAATTACTCATTTTTTAACCCACCTCCACCCGGCGGCACGGCAATTTTGCCGGAGTACATACACTATTACGGATAATACTATCAAGTAATAGTGCAGTGCTTATCAACATAATTACCGGCGTCTCGCCTCCACATTTTTGTGTTTTATGTTCTGTGTCAATGTTAAGGAATTTCCTCACGATATGACATGACATGAGTATAATAATATACCTTTTTGAATTTCAACCACCAATGTATTCTCTAAGTCCAAAATTTTTAAATTTTTGAAAAGAGATTGCGGTACTATTCCCGTTGCTGAAATTATTAGTGGTAAAATAGAATTTTTTTCTAAACACCAAAGATTTCTCATAGCAACGGAGAGTTCTGAATATTTTTTTTTCTCATTAGTCGTTTCTGTATTATTCGACCCGTACTAAGTAATCTAAATCTGTTTCCTTCTTAGGAAGTAAGATTAATCAGACACGTTAGTTACCTACTGTTGATGACCAATTTATCAGAAATATATCTCCCAAAGTTTCTTGTTAAGACAAAATTGTCTCAAGTAATAGGACCATTTTTTGATGTACTCGTAAATGTTCACTGTTTAAAAAAAAAGCATACAATTTAATGATGATTAATTTTTATTGTTGAAATTGCGGCAATGGCTAATGCAGTCGACAAAGAAGGTTGACATTTTAATCCTCAAATATCATATAGAGGGTCTATCAGAACTGGCGGACCAAAATAATACGGTGAAATCATCATCTTCATGTTATGATTTCTTTTTGACATTATATTTTTTGACAGAGCGCAGCTAATTTTGTTTTTTTAAGTTGCACTGTATATTTTTTTATCTTTATTCTGATAGATGTTTATCTTCTGAATACACAAATATTAAAATAAAAAATCAAAAATTTGTTTTTAATAAAAAAATAGAATTTCCAAAAATCAAGTAACCATAACTTTACTATAGCAAATGTTCGAAATTACCTCCATTCTCTCTAAGGCACATTTGACACTTTCCACTGACGCCCATTGTGGCGTTTAATAAAAAGTCTGGTGGTATTTGTTCACATACTGCCTACGATTCTTCTTACTAAATCATCTCTGTTATCGGATGGAGTCAAATAGACATTGTCTTGAATGTCCATAGCTCTCTTAGTCACTTTTGTAAAATTAGAATGCACTGTTATTACTGTTTTGTGACTGCTTGATTTAAAAAAAATTACATTATTTTTTAATTTCTTTTTTTTTTGTTTCTATGCATGAGCATGGTTGTTTACATTTTCATATTCAAAATAAAGTCTATAAAAATGAGCAAAAAAAAGTTAATAGTGCCATTTGAAAAAAAAAGTTGACTACAAAAAACAGAGCTCAAGAACAAATATTGGATCAATTCACATTGTAGCCCATTTAAAACAGCACCAAAGATTTTTCATAATACACCCGGTATATTTAAGTAATAATAAAATGTTGCCTTGCCATTAAAAAAATAAATACGACGAAAAAGAATCGCAACAGCTGCTGTGCACTGACATCGACCTCAAGTATTACACATTGTTGTAAATACTAATAAATAGACAATACTGAAAAGGAACACAGAAGTAACCGAGATATTTTAAAGATATGTACTTTATCACGATTTGATCCTTTGACACATCTGTTGTAGTTTGTTTTTAATATATGTACTTCTGTCCCCTGTATTTGCTGAGTGTAAATTTAAATTTTGAACAGATATCGTACATTGTCAATTTGTTTGTAGTAGACTGAAAATGGTCGTAAGGCCGAAACACATATTTCAATAAATACATTTTTACGTAATGGAATCGACGTTGTTTATGTACAAAATATCAAGCCTACTTTGTCTATGGATCTATTCCTCTCATCGTATCTAAAAAAGAAAAAAAAGGGGAGTCAGTTGGTTAAAATGCCAGTGATTTTTTATTATTTATTGTTTTAAAATATGATGTCAGTAATTAGGCTATTGTAATTTACATGACATTCAAGTGTGCAGTTTTTTTTTTAATACAGGGTTATTCTAAATGATTTTAGTCGAAGTAGGCGTGAAAACTGAATGTAAAATTTATGGTTGCCGCTCCACATAAAAAAATCATCAAAATGATGTGTTAAATTGGCTGCAAAACAACTCAATATTTTTAAATTGATTGTAGAACAACTCAATATTTCTGGATTCAATCGTTAATTTAACAAAAATAAATAAAATCCTCATCACCGCACTTTTCACCTAAAAAAATGACAGTGACAGAGACACAACTGACAGTTCACATGAAAGCGGCAAAAACGTAATAACATGGGCATGGCCTACTTCGACTACAATCATTTAGATTTAGAATAACCCTGTATAACGCTCCAGTTATGTAGTCATCAATTCCGTTTTTAGTATCTTAAACAGTGAAAAACCTCGAAACAACAAAAATTTACATTCTGGGTGCTATTTTATTCAAATGTGTTACTGGATTGGGTGAGCGTAAGTCACAACGATGAACTGAAGAACTTTGGCGATATAGCACTGAACTGTCAAACTTCCATGAAAGTTTAAACAGTGTTGGTGTTCTATCTTCCAACGTAATAATTGGTCTGAAAATATTGGTAGTGCCATAAAGTGAAGTGCTTTTCTTCACAAGTGACATCGCTCTTCTGCTGCGATATTGACCTTGGACCAATTGTGTAGATGAACACATGCTGGCACATACGGAGCAACCGTAGACCCAAAGTTAAAAGAAAAAATCGTAAGTAAGCACCAACTAAAACAGATTTTATCCGCTTACAATGTGATAGAAATATAAAATTATATTTTTCTATTTTGGTGTCACAATGAGCATTTTGTGACACTGAAAACAGTTTCTAGTGATTTTTGAATATGGGGTTGGTATTGATAGCAAATGTCAGTGTTAAAAGTGATGTCATTTGAACCTGAATCCATGTTGTGGGATCAAAATAAACTATTAAGGGGGAGACAATTTGAAATTTAATTTTTAATGAAATGACATTGCTTCATCAATACCAACCCAATTCCATTAAAATAAGTCACTAGATGATTACTTTATACTTTTTTAAATTAAATTAAAGAAGCCAAAATAGAAAAAATAGCCCTCTCGTTCGACAATAGACTGTCTTGTACAACTCGTATAACAATATACAGGGTTATTCTGATAAGAATACGAGTTTACCTGACGGCAGTAGGCAACCAAAAAATCATCAATCAGGGATATTTTTTCGATATTTATACAGGGTCTCTCAGAACTGCCGGACCAAAATAATATGGTGAAATCATCATCTTCGGGGAATAATTGGAAAACTATTTTTAAAAATCCATCCTCATTGGATTTTAAAATAAGAACGTTTTTAATTGACCAATCGCGTGTAGATATAAAATTACCTTAAACAATTATATTAGTAACTATCGAAATAAATTTGATTGTTGCAAAGACATAATAGGTATGTAATTGAATATTATGTCAAAATAAATTATTTCTGACAATTACAAAAGTCATTAAAAACGCTTAATGTTTACTTCTTCAGAATATTTTGATATGCTTGTCTTATATGGACAGTGTGATGAGAGTGCCACAGTTGCTGTTCAGGAGTACGCAGTTCGTTTTCCCAATAGGGAACATACTAGCGGAAATGCTATAACCTGAAAAATACTATAACCTAAAAACGTCCGTCATTGCACAAACAATGTAGAGACCCAACAATGCATATGCATGATTTGAAATGCATCCATAGTTACAAATAAATAGGTAACTTAACATCGACAACAGGATTGGTCAGTTTAAATTGCTTATTTCCTAATTACTATTTAAGATAGATTTTTTAAAACATTTTTCCTATTATTCCCAGAAGATGAGGAGTTCACCGTATTGTTTTGGTCCGCCAGTTCTGATAGACCCTGTATTATAAATAAAACATGTAATCAAGCTACTTCAAATTTTGACGTTTTCATGACATTTCAGGTTTTCCTGGGCTTTAAATTACGAAGAAACTGGCCATCTCGAAAGAACGGCAAGAAATTTGAACAATGCATAATAGTAGTAGTACCTACTACCTACCTATTTAATAAACTGTTTGAAATTATTCTCCTCTAATCGTTGTTTTAATTTTGACGTATTAACATGACAGGATGTCAGTGTCGTGATGCCATTATTTGAGATATCTTTGATTGAAAAAAAATATTTCATTTAATAAGTTATCAACGTGGTAACGGAAGACGTATTTTTGGCTGCCTGTGGCCCTCAGGTAAATTCGTATTCTTATCTGAATAACCCTGTACTATTTTTTGGAATTTGAAACTTTTCAGCAATATTAAATTTTGCATATTTCGTTGAGAATTACTTTAGTTTATTTTTTCATCGATGACGTTGAATATTCTGGAATTTGTTCATATAAAGTGAATCATTTTGAGGTAGGTATACTGCTTAGTTACGAAAAGTGAAACAAATCAAAATCAGTAAATATATATAATAAAATTTATTATAAATTAGTATATTATATATTGAGGGAGAGAAATGCATGATTTTTCCTAAGGTGCAGTTTGTAGCCAGAGGGCGAAGCCCGAGGGCTACAAAGCACCGAGGGAAAAATGAGCATTCTCTCCAGAAGTATATATACTATTTTTTTCACGGTAGGGAGTAGAAACAGCACAAAAATCTCAAATTTTAAGAATAAAAAAATTATGACAAATGAGTTGTCATCTTTCGATGAATTTAGTGGAATTAGTAGTTGCCTTGACAACACAATTAGATTTTTGTCACAACTGTCAAAAAAATGAAAACTCCCTAGGGAGCAAATATTTGCAAATACTTCTACTTCTGTCACGATGTTGACATCCGAAAAGTTGATTTCTACTCCCGATCGTGAAAAAACATCATTATGTACCTACTAGAACATTATTGCATTCTTTGAACAAACATTCTGGAGCCACTTTATCGGCTTGGTTTATACTGATGATCTGTTCTTTTCCTAATATTTTTGAAGACATTCGGCAATAATATTCGATTTCCAACCACCGTAACTTTTGAGCTCCTGCATTGGCCAATAATGCTGCAGATGTCCTGAAGCAGTATACAGTATAATTTGAAGAATTTGGTAAATTAAAAAAATCTGCTATTTTCTTAGGCACGCCACTTGTGGTATTTATTCCTACTGTATGCCTTGTGCATTTTCCGTTTCGAAAAGCAAGAAAAAATCGTGTAATTTCAATCGGTGATGGTCGGAGAGAAAAGTATGTCCTGAATATTTCTAATAAATCCATATTGTGAATTCTCGCCTGACATTTGTTTTAGTGTCTAGAATTTGGATAATAATATATAGTGGAGTAACGTTAGGTTTTTATTTCGGAACCGGTAGCAAGAGCTCGGATTTGAACGAAAATTTTTTAATGTGTTATACATAAAACATATTAAAATCTTTATAGGTTAAAAATTGCCGCTCATTGTTTATTTCATTAATTTATTGTTTATTTATAAGAACTGAAATTTTCCAGTTAGAAATCGTTATTTTCGCAAGAAAAATACTAAAGAACAATATAGAATGACTTTGGGAAGAGTACTCGTATATTGTTATATTGAAAATTGTTTGGAATGAATTTTATGTGGAAAAAGAACAATAGGCAGATATTCGGTAGCCCGGTGTTGACCGGCACAGATAGAAACACGTTCAGTTTGTCTTTTAGAGTCGCATAGTTAGCATTTTTTGAAGAAAATATATAATTATTTTTGATGATTTTTGACAAAAAAGTGTTTAGTAATACCATGCGATCGAAAATAAAAAAAATCCAGAGGTCCGTGATTAATACGCTTCAGTTGGCAACACGTAAAAATGTAATTCAAATGTCATCAGATGTCATTACAATGGAAAACTGTCATTATTAATTTAATTATTGACTATTAAAATTGCTATTGCAATATGTTCAGAGCAAAAAATTTTCATTGTGCAGTGTTACTTCAGAAACGGCGAATCGTCCTATTCAACGCCTGTAGTTTTCGAGGAATTTCAACAAAAGTTTCTGGACTTTCAAGGCACTTACAGTGGAGAGTAAAAAAACCAGACATCATTATTGACATAACAGTCATAAGTGTGAAACCGCCCTTCCTACATTTAAATTTATTTAGACTGATTGTGCCAGTTTAGTTAATAACTGTGCTACAATCGTGTCAGAAATAAATTACTCTCTAGGATTTAGGGATATTCGTTACCAGGTTGTCATAAATTTGGTTAGGTTGGGGGCTATGTGGTTTCTGGTGGCAGACAAAAGATATCTCAAAAATGTAAGGCTGTGGCTAATTTTGGTTTCTGTCGGCATATTTAATTGAACTCAATTCATAGTAACCAACCTTAGGCATTCAAAATTTTAGTTACACAACATGAAAAACATTATTTCTCTAAAAGTTCGAAATATAGGGAGTAATTTATTTTTGACAAGATAGTAGGTACGTCTGATCAATTCTTCAAATGTTCCAGTTGTCATAAACTGTCACATTGACAATAAAGAATGGGTTATATCAAGGCGGTCTCTATTTTAACAGGCCGTGACACTGACTTCAGAAAGTGGTCTGTGGAATGGCCCACTAACGTCTGACAACGTTGCTTCGCCAACCTTTAAAAAAAGTTACTAGTTTTGAAGTTTTGTGATCACTCACTGTCACTCACTATTTTGTCATTGTTAGCTGTCAGTTAATCATCACTGAAAGATTTTTCTAATTCTCGTATTGCAATTTTACTTCAGTCAAAGTATATCAGGTGTCCAAGTCAAGGTAATTATGTGTATCCTGTTTTATAAGATAGCTATTGTTAGTAAAATTTCATAGAGTCCTATATTCTGAACAAGTATCCTGTCCAAAATGAAGATAGAAGTCCTTTTAGTTCACCATGATTGCATTAGCTCCAGTGCAAATTCTAACGCATGCCACCTGTACACGGTAGATTTTTTTCTAAAGTCGTACACAGAAACCATTAAAGATAAATAAAGGTGCAGTATGAATTAAGAACTCCAAAAGCTACCCACTCGGGTGTATGGACCCTACCACCAATACAGGTTTATAATTTAAAATGGATTTTAGACCTAATGGAACGAGCAACAAAGACCTCACGCGCCAGTTTTCTAGTTCCAAAATCCCCATCCATTCTTGCATTCTAATTTTCTTCGATGGGAATTTGAAAACGCTAACGCAGGAAGACTTGCTTGAAGCATAATTTGACTTGCAATGACTTGCAATTGGGTACGCAACATTTGTGTGGCATGTTTATTTTTTCAATTACTGAAATTAATTGCACTTGTCAAAATGATTTTTGAATGAACCGACTTTCTATTGAAGTGCCAATTTTTTTCAAGCTCAGGATGCTATGGAATGGCCCACTAAGAAATTTGGCAACACAGCCAGTGTCCTGGCCTGTTAAAATAGAGACCGCCTTGGTTATATTGAATTTTTGAAAATGTCACAATTTTGATGTCCATTTTTTTTTACTCCCAACTGTACCAACAACTTGCCTTGATTATTTTGTTTTTCCATTCCTGAAAAACAACGTGTTCAAAAATAGGCCACTGTAATTGCCCACCATCAAGAATTTTAGATGAAAATGACAGAGAAGAGGATGAAACCGGGGAAAATATTTAATTTTTATAATACACTCTTAATAAATTTATAAATTTTTACTTTCAGCATTTCTTGTATATTTTTTACCAATACCCGTCACAATGATCGTTTGAAGAGTTCTCATAACAAAGTCAGATATATAATTTCAAAAAGTGTTGTCGGAATAGTTTATTTCACCTTTTTAACCACTAAAATAAATGCAAATCAATTATTTAATTGATTAATTTAATTTAATTTAAATCCAAAAACATGGAATTTTCCATGTTTTTGAATTTTTTTTCGAGTGTTCCGAAATACACTGACCGGCACAAAAAACGACTCACTTCGCAACTCACTTTGAATTTTAAGTAATTCATTGTCTTAGAATTTTTTTTTTGGTATTATGTTGTATTGGTAGGTGCTATTTAAGTTATTCTTTGCTAAAGAATATCCGACAAACAAAACATTAAACACAGGAAATAAGATTTTAATGAAAAATGATAAAAGTTATTTTTTAGAAAAAAATTTTGTTATAAAAAATTGTCAAAATTTGAACAGTATTTTGAATTAGTATCTCGTATTGTCAAATTAAAAATTTTAACACGTAAAACAACCGACAAAAACACAATATGAAAGTAGCGCAAACTTTGCGTTGCCATGGTGACCATAGCTGTCCCGATCTTTGAAAATATCCCAATTTAACTATTATAAAAAAAAAAGCACAAATATAATTTCAAGATTATTTATTAAAGAAATCATAATGAGTGCCGGTGAGTGTATTTCCCACTATGAGCGTCAATTTTTAACCTATAAAGGTTTTAGTATTTTGTATTCATGACATAAAAAAAAAAATAAATTATTACAATCGGAACTCTTGCTACCGGTTCCGAAATAACGCCGTATTTTTGTCTATCGTTACTCCACTAATAAGACCCCTTGTCTGGAATGTTCTTCACGTCAAGAAAAGTCAATTCCTCGCCACGGCATGCCCCACTGGTCTCAATTATCAACATCACCTTTAAAGAGTAAAACAGTTATTTTTTGAATTACAGAAAAGTTACCTTTACCTTCATCAGTAAATATCTTCTGTTTGGTAAAAATATGGGATTTCTTTGAAACCCGACAGGTTGATTTATTTTCTTTTGATGAACGTTATCAGGCTTGCATATCTGTCGATTTCTATATTTTCCTTCAATTGGATTGTAGACCTGAGCACCGAGAAAAGACTCCATAATGTCGAGCCTTTGAGTTCCTGATTTTTGCTCAAAATAGGCCAGTAGAACTTCTTCAGTAATATCACTCACTCGCTTTTTACGGTACCAATCCTCCAATTGTTGATAAGCTTTATCATATTTTTTCCGCGATTTCAAGGGTAATAGCGCATTGACTGCTAATGCTGCTAATACTGCAAATGCACTCACAATTACATTGATTCCATAACGACCAAAATGAGCTACTCGATTTTTCGATTTTTTTTCCCAAAATATTCAATAATTTCTTAAGAAGTAAGAGTTTTCTCCACCCCATTAGAAAATGTGATGTGTGCAACACAAAGGACTTCGTCACGATTAAAAATCCCGCATCACGTACGGAAAAAAATCATTTTCCTATCTCGGCTTCGCCATCGTGCCTGAAACTTAGTTTTCGCGCTGTAAAATAACTACCGTATTCTAATGTAATAACTATTTCGGATTCGTTTCTCGAGATACATATAGTGTGAAAAGTGGTATACCTATAACTAAATATATTAAATTTTTAGTTTATATAGCTAACTTGACATCTGTCAAAGATAACCTTAAAAGTTACAATTAATTGATGTTTTGTAAGAGTTTGCCCAAACGAACACGAAAAACGTTATTCAATATTCGGCCTGTTTTGCATTACTCGGTTGACGCCTCGTGCTTCAAACTTCGGCCTCATACCTGAAAAGTGATCTGGCAGCGCTACTCATATGAAAATAACTATTAATTTCTTTTTTTTTTTACTGCACTCGGAAACTTATCGCAATCAGGGTTTTGACTACTTTCTAGTATTTACTCGTATTTTGTCATGGTAATTATGAATTTGAGCATTTCGTGTAAATAGACAGAGATGCCGATAATGGGTCATTTAAAAATTAATGAACTACGTGATTTCTAACGTAATCAGGGTCGTTAAAATCGAGTCTGTAATTCAGAAAACTCCGGACGATTTCCGATTGTCACAATTATTGTTATTATCTTTTCTACCGTACGCCTATATTGCGGCGGGGTAACCATTTCCAAGATTACATTTATTCTTCTGAAACTATAAACGTAATCTAATGATTCTATACCCGAGTGGTCGCTATTACCTTATAAAATTTTAGTGTAACGTTGATTTTATGTGTGGCACTCTGGAAATATCTAAAAATATAAATTTAATAAGAGTACCGCTTACTGTAATATCGTATTAGATAAAATTAGATCTTTTATATTTATATTGTGTTTCATGTGTGCTGTAGAGTTGAAACAATGGAAAACTAATAAACACAGAAAACTGCCGTTTTTGCACACCCTTGTTAAGAAACGATCTCGTTATTTGTCATCTAATGTTTGTCTCGACAATTAAAAAGGCGTCACAGTTTTATCCCGTTTTTAGGGAGATACTAAATTTAAGATGTTGAACATTTGACGAATTATGTATCTCATAATTTTATTTATTACAGTGTTGAATAAATTTCGTACGTATGACCTCGTGACGATTTGCCGAGAAATGTTCCATCAGTATTTAGCGTTTTATGTTATAAAATTACTCGGAAACCTTAATTTATGTTAAGATAGTAAATTGACTAAAAATTTCTGGTTGTGGAGGTTTTAATACAGTAACATGAAAATTAGTTATTTATTATACGATAAAATTGTACTTTATCTTTGAAAGCGTTTTTTAGCGTCGAGACGTCAGTCGAGTCAGATGAGATTTTATTGTCCTATGTAATACAACATTTTTTTCTATAGCAGGACTTCAAGTTCAAGGGAAAAATAAAATTTCAAAGACAATTGCATCATAGTGATTTACGTATTCATTAAATTGTCTTACCGAATTACACTCAAGCTTTTTTTGTGTGTCGAAATAAACTTGCCATTTATGATTCGAGTTTTGTTGTCTGGCAATTAAACTTAAAAAACTGCCAGAAAAAATTACTCGTCCTACGGACTCGTAATTTTTTCAGAGACAGTTTTTTTCGTTAAATTGCCAGGCAACAAAATTCTCATTGAAATGTCAAGTTTACTTCGATAAAAAAAGCTCTCGTGTAATTATAAGTGAAAATTACAATTTTTAAGTTAAAACATTTTATCTACCCTTGCTATTAAAGTGTTACTTTACCTACCCTTGCGGTTAAAGTGCTACTTTATCTACTCAAAAGAGTTGATAAAAAAATAGTCTAACATCTGCTATAAAAAAAAAATATTATTTTACTTCCTCTTTCTCAGAATTATAGGCTATAGGTTTATTTTTTATCTTTTATAACCTGTAAGTGCAACATAACGATATTTTAATAAAATGAAAAGAAAATTGCCAAGGCATTCATCAAAAGTCGCACGCTTGAGGAGCGATTACGTTATAGTAACCATAAAGCTCCTCACATGCTCTCATTAATAATGCATTTTCAAAAGTTGAAGATAGAAGCTATAATATCACGCTAATCGTCTGAGTTTTAGTTGAATCAAATCTTGCTTTTCGTATTTTTAACAGTGATCAGCAACTTATGTTAAATGTTCGTTTTGTATTTCTTGCAACTTGTATCAGAAACAATATCACAAGACTTCCCATTTTCCAAAAAAAAAAATGGGAAGTCGAGTTATACAGGGTGTCCCCAAAAAAGAAGACGAGTCCATAACTCCGTTATTTATCGGAAGATTTTAATTATCTGTACACCAAATTAAATGATTGTTAATAGGCTACAAAATGGCCTAATAAATTCAAGTATAGCCCCATGGACTTCAAGGGTAAACTGTCAAAAAAAATTTTTTCAAATGGGATTACATACTTTTTTTTAGTAATTCTGATAGAGATTTTAATTCTGAAAATAACAGTGTATCACAAGTATACACTTAAATACCAAAAATTCACAAAAAAAATGTAAAAAAACGCTACTATCGTCTATGTTCCATTTTGCGCTAAACATTGGGGGCATATCTGCGCAATCCCACATATTATTATTTGTCATTTGTTTTTCTAGCTACCTTAATTTGGTTATTACATTGTAACGCAATGCATTTTGATAGCTTTTCGCTTGGTGCTCGTCATTTGTTTCAAAAGTTAGTGTTATTTTTTTTTATGTCAAGTTATACTTGTGATACATTTTTGTTTTTAGAATTAAAATCTCTATCAGAATTACTAAAAAAAAGTATGTAATCCCATTTGAAAAAAAATATTTTGACAGTTTAGTCTTGAAGCCCTTGGAACTATACGTCAATTTATTAAGCCGTTTTGTAGCCTATTAAAAACCATTTAATTTGGTGTATATATAATTAAAATCCTCCGATAAATAAGGTAGTTATGGACTCGTCTTTTTTTTTGGGGACACTCTGTATTTGTCTAGACAAATTCCCGAATGAACAATTCAAACAAACATTCGGAACAACATCACAAAACAGATTAAAGGTTAGTTTATATTCATCGTGGCACTTTTCCTGCAACAATTTACCTGTTGTATTCCAAATTGTTTTCACACTGTAGTCGATATCACTGCTGGAGTCGTTTCTAAATAGTATATTAAAGAACGAGTTTTATAAGGGTTGATTTGGGGCACGAGTCCCAAGTGTAGAAAACGACCCGTAGGGGAGTTTTGTATGGGACGAGTGCGCCAATGCTCTTATAAAACGAGTTTTTTATGTTATTTTTTAGAATTTGCACCCTTGTTTTAATTGTTAAATAAAAAAATTAAATTTTCAAATTCTAAGGAATTTTGTATTCATTTGTAATTCAAGGTAACGGATACAACTACATCTGCAACATATGTTAAAAAGTAGAGTTTGAACATTAATATTGGAAGTTTTTTGGTGTAAATGACAATAATACACTGAAATATTGATAAAAATTTTCTTAGAGATCTATTAAACTACAAGTGCTTTAAGAGATAGCCATAAACGACTCCAAATTGAATACAATAATAGACCTATTAGAGACGTAGATTCTAAAAACGATTTTTAAATCCATTTCGGAAAACGTCCAAATACATTTTCTGACATTTTGTTCATTAATTTGTGTTACCAACAAAAACAAAAGCCTTGTCAACGTTGTTTTTCACCGGAAGGGAGATTTTTGTCGGCGGAAGACGCTTTTTCTGACCATGACTAGATTTTTTCGCGATATTCGGCATACTATTGGTCAATATCAACTGTTTTCATAACATGGGGGAATTTGTCAAACAAATAAAATTCTTAGACATACTAAATTTTTAAGATTATTTACTCTCCATTAGAAGAATCATTTACGAGTATGCAACGGTGGCAGTAAATTTTACCAAAAGATATTTTGTATATAGCACAAAATATTTTTTTTCTACAACCGTCAAAAAAACGTGACATTTATGCATCGTTATCAAGTCGCAAAGTATGTCATTTTTGATAGTAAATATTTTAGCATCCAAGGAAAATTTGCCAAAAATTAAAAAATTCCAAAATTTTAAAATGCGGTTGTAGAAAAAATAGTGTTTGTACGAGTATTTCGTGCGAAAGATGATTGTTTTGTTGGCGCATTCGAATGAGTTTGAAGTCTCGACCTGACGGTCTCGACCAAAAACTCATTCTCATGCCCCAACAAAAAACAATCATTTTGCGCACTTAGTACAAAAATAACAATATTAATTGACTTGAATTAATAATGATTTAATTTTTATATCATCTTGTAAACGGTAGTGCAGTACAGCGTATTCTGTAGATGTCATATTATCCAAACAGGTTCTTAATAAATTATTATGGCTACCTCAACGGATTTAAGAGAGTAGTTGATTGGCTTAGTAAGACTGGCATTTTCGTCTAATCCTGTTTTGTTAATTGTCATTGCTAAGGTTTTTTTTTAATAAAAGTTTAAACGAATTTTAAACAGATTAAGCGGTATTTGAAGTTTCGGTTCTGGTTTTAATTTGTAGGCATATTAATTTGGACTTACACTTATGAGAACTGTCGACTAAGAATGAACATAGTTGTCTATTAAAAGTTTAATTTGAATACCAAATTAATTGGTCAACAGATTTTAATTTTTTGCTTTTGATGAAGGTATTTTTATCATTATTGTCTTCCGCGTGGAATGGTGGTGAAGCTAATAAGTGTTTTTTGTGCAGTTTCGAAACCTTGAAAATGATGTCACAGTAACAACAAAATGGATCATAATTTGTTTTGTAGAGTACAGTCATTTTTAACGAAATACAAATAGGAGTAAGAAAATGTATAACAAAAGCTTAATTTATAACGGGGTAGCTACAGGTGGTTCATAATTGTTTTATGACTTAATCAGCTGCAGAAATTACAAGCGAAACTATCGTAGACTATATGGAGAACATAACTTTTGGTTTGTTGTTGAATCTTGTAGCTAAAACACTAATTTACCGTGAGAGTAAAGGTAGGCCTCAATGATGCTTTAAAAAATGTATGCTAAATGCAAAATTTGAGGTTTTTGCTTCGAGAACAATAAATTTGATATACATATGTATAAAAATTCTGGTTTCAATATTCATTCAACGCCATTTATCAGTTTTAACAGGGAATAATGTAATTTAACTGTCGCATATTAAATTTTAAACTCTGGTTGCGATGAAAAGTTCCTAAAAAATAAAGCAAAAAGAAAATGACATGTTTGTGGTATCATTAATATTAAGGATAATAAACGATCATTTATTATTTAGTTGCTACACATTTTCAGTGTGAACACACCAGTGTTGTAGACATCTAAATCTATGTTGTAAGAACAGGGTACGCGTAAGGTTTTTAATATCCTCTCTCTATTAAAAGAACCTGTGAAGTCTCTATGTCCTATAAGGGTAGTCCTTACTAAAAGGTGAAGCTCATTTTCACAGGGCTTATATGTTTTTTTTTTAATTTCACCTCAAAGTTGGCGTTGTAGAGTCGATTGTCAACGCACCACTCGTGTAAACACCTCAATATTAAACATACTCAAGTGAAATAGTATTTTACAGTAGAAGTCCGTTAGGATAGCCTTTACTGCCGAGCCAGAGATTTTGTGAGACGAGCTCGCAGAGCGAGTCGAATAATACTGGCGAGGCTGTAAAGGCCCTAACGGACGTGTATTGTACAATAGTTTTTGTAATATCTCTATGATTCGTTCACAATTATCTTTTTGAAATACATTTTTTTCGACGCCATCGAAAAAACCGAATGATTAATAAGTGTGCGGAGGACGTCGTCATGTCAACCGTTGTTTGTGAAAAAAAAATTGTTTCAATGTTGTTTGTCAGATTTGTTCAACGCTTAACTTTCCGTTGAAAATAAATGAATGAAATCAATAAAAAATCGCAATCAAGATATGCCCGATGTCCGCAAGTGAGGTATCGTTATTGCCTGCAAAATCGCGCTTGTGTTAGTCTTAAAATTGTGAAGCATCATCTTCGATCTTGTCTACATTTGCTGCTGTTTGTCAGATTTGTTCAACACAACTTTCCGTTGAAAATAAACCACTGAAAGCAATAAAAAACCGCGATCAAGATATTCCCGATGTCCGGATGGCAGCAGACCAAGTGAGGTCATCGTTATTCCCTGCAAAATCGCGCTTGTGTTGGTGTTAAAATTCTGAAGCATAATCTTCGATCTCGTCTACATCTGCTAGTGACATACGGATTTCGATTAATTCAAGGTGTGTCCCATAACATTAAACATTAATTATTGTACCAATTGTAAAAAAGTTGAAAAATAAAGTTTAGATCTACGTTGCTATAGTTATTTAGTCATTCATAACGGCCGCTCCCGCTCATAACGGACTCCGGCCGTTATGAGGTTGTTTACATGGTGACAAACAATCCAGAAAGCCGCCTTTAATAACTAGGTATTACAAAAAGGTTTTTTATTCTGAAGGTATATTTATCTATGTTTTTTTTTTAAATATTATAATGTAACGTAGTTATTATGTTTCTTAATAATTTCGCTACTTTTTTTTTCATTATTAGTATATTACTATTATTCATTGTTGTCATAATGGCAAAAGAAATGTAAAAGACCTGGTAACGACTTAACTGCTAACGAAAGTTAAAATGTTGTTTCAAGTTGACATTAATGTTTTCAATTCAACATTTTCAATTCCCCGGAAGAGAGCTTTAAATACGTAAAACAACATGGCTGCAGTTTTTAGTGCACTGCTACAAAGATCTATAATGGGGAGCATGTAGATTGCAGAATATTGGTTTCCATCTCAATTACATTTCAAGACTCTTAGGAGTCTCAGTTGAGAAAATAATACAAACGGATCTTACCCTGTTATTAATCAAACGAGAAATTCACCACGGATCATTTACGTAAATGGATTTCGGCAGAGTATTTATCTTATTCTAAAAGCTTACAAGTCATTGGTAGACAAATTAGCACCCACGACTGGAGACTGATCTTTGGCCATAGTTAGAAATTGCACAAAGAGAAAAATCGGAACAATTGCAATTAACGCTTCCTATCATTTTTTTTATTTAATTCTGTGCCATTACACACAGGCGACGCCGATGTCTAGAACAGAATGTTAATTATTTTAGAAAAATAGGAAGTACACAACGCTGAGCATCGCCGTCGTTATTTGAACAGATGCCCGTCCAGATTTGGCCCTAGACCGCATAGAGTCGTAATTCAACAATCCTGCACCGGATACATGAGTGTGTGGTGGAGCTTCCAAACGGTCGTTATTTATTAAAGCGAAACTCAAAGGGATTCGAACAGTTGGCAAACGTTTTTCCCTTGCCTAGACTAATAGATCAACTCATAACTGCCGAGTTATTTACCAGAATGTGGAACTGTTAATATTATAAATGAGTTGCTATTTGGTCGAATTCATAGTTCCGTAAACTTTCTGTCGATTTAGAAAAAAAATCACAATGGCGTCGTGTGGGGCTGCTGTAGATTAAGAACGCGGAAGTTTATCGGAGTTTTATCCGAAATCTCAGAAATATTCTCACTTTCAAAAAACACTTCTTTTAGGAACCGTCAAATATTATTATGATCAGAAGTAAGAAATAGGCAAAATAAAAAGGCTGCAAAATAACATATAATAGTATATTTATTATTTAACGAGTTAGTGTGTAAATTGGGGTCTTTATGCCATGAGTGGGCCACGAGTGCCATAAAGAGCCCAGTTTTTTGTTCGACGAGTCCCTTAAAGGCTCCAAATCGCTTAAAATCTTTAAAATTAGCTTGACGTTTCGTTTTGACAAGTTGTGACATTTATCAGAATCCGTTCACACGGGAGGAGATTCTCAAATTCTGACAGTGTCCAACAAAAAAAAATTACACAACATTTGTTTTGGTCCAACGTTGTGAGAAAATTAATTTGCTTACAAGACGGTTTTTGCAGATTATTCATTATTGCATAAACCAATGAAGTCTTAAAACACACACAATACAGTGTTCTGTTAAACACAGATATTAATTTCTCCAACAATGATCCCCTAACATCCTCGAACAAATAATAAAACAATCCTACATTTTGCTTAGGTTCTGTTGTCTACACCAATCGGTGTTTTGTGTTGTATGTGCATTCTAAACTTGTAATTTCAGCATTTAGCTGAAATATTATTGTACAATTCATTCAGCGATGAAAATTACGAACTGTGTTACATAAAGGTACCAAAAATAACAAAGCAGAGTTACCAATATTAATTTTCAAAACAAACATTTTTAGTTACTAATAGATAGTGGTCATGTCGCAAGATACATCATACTAGGTTAGTCTCTATTATACGGAGATATAATTAGAACTAATTAGAGAAACATAGAAATATACACCATCCTAGCGGGTGTTCATTCAAATTTCGGTCAAAGTTGGCGTTGAAGAGTCGATTGTGAACGCACTACGGATTACGGATCACTGAGCAGCTGTTTAAATCTCACGGTTGTTTGTGTTCGTACACAAGTGGTGCATTCACAATCGACTCTTCAACGCTAACTTTGACCGGAAATTTAAATGAACGCCCGGTAGTATCGAATACTACTTGCCTACATTCCTTATCGGTGCCGCGGCGACTCATGAAAAACGATTGTCAAATAAAATAATAAAAATTTCGTTTAAAATTTAAAGCGTTGTTTGTGTATTTGTTTATCTTTAACACTTGTGTACCTAACTGTGAAGATCAATCAAACGTCAAGAAAGTGACGCATTATGTTACTCACGACCCGCCACTGACATGCATTTACACATGACCGCTTTTTTATATCTGCACATAAATAGTATCTATTATGAGATACGCACCTATTATTGTTAAAGAAGAATGGTAATTAAGCGCTTTCACTTTTTGTAATGATGTCAATTTACTGCATTAACCTAATTAGGAATCTCAAAATTAATCGACCTGCATTCATAAAAATCTAAACTCAAAGCTAGTTATCTACTTATTCGTATTAAAGTGCTATAACAGGGTGATATCGTTTATCGCTGTTTATCCTAAATTCGAAAGTTTGAAATGGTTATTTGGTATCGTACAAAAACTAATATCTACGTGCAAGCACAATCCGACCACAACGCTGCGGGCAACTTTAAAATACCGCATGCAATGCAAAAAAAAAATATATATGTTCCTGTTAGTAACGTATTAGAAGAAAGGGTACAGAAAAAACAAAAAATTGAACGATTTCAAAAATCCATAAATATTTTAACTCACTGTATTCGTAAGTTTGACGTAAGTGTAGAAAATTATGAAACATAATAAATAGTTATTTCAGCTTTAAGGGAGGTAACTAATATTTACCAGTCGACATGTTTGCGCCAGAGCGATAGCGGGGGCTAGGGATAGAGTTCGAGACTGGTTAATATTTACCTCCCGAATTGTTTATTAACTTTTTATTTTGAATCGCATAGTTTCTTTTAATTAATTAATTTTAAATATTTGAATACAATATTAGTATGTCTGTAGTCGGTTGCGAGGATTTTCATCATACAAAACGCGAATATTAAAAGCGTCGCGTCAAAAGTTTGTAAAATGAATTTGAACAAAAGTGAAAGAGAAATGGAATTTGTTGAGGCTGCAAACCTTGCATGTCCTTTCCTCCTGTCGAAGAAATCGAAGGAACGTTACCAAATGGCATATAAGTGTTTTATTTGGTTTAATTTTTGTCAGTTACTCCCCTTAGGGAGGTAAGTGGTTACTTACATCCCGTCGTTAATAGTAACCAACGCTAGGTCAAAAAAAGTTGTACCTACATCCATCAAATCAATGTCATAAAGACGTATTTACTGTGTAGAAAGTGGAAAAAATCATTTACTTAAAAGCGATTAATAATTCAAAAAAATCCAACGTATTTACTTAAATATGGGAAGAAACAGTATTTCTTTTAAATTAATTATTATCAAGATTTAAAAGTACACAATTTAAAAACTACAGTTAAAATTTCCCAAATACCACTAGCTGTAATTCATAATTTTACTCTCATTTTTAATGGCGGTAAATAAAGAAAACCCGTTTAAATTTCTATATTTAGCCACTACTGAGCAGAAATAGACAAATCGGTAAATGTTAATTTTTACTAATATCCGCTGACATCCGCTGGTTTCCTACCTTCACAACAATTGTAGCAATTACAGTGTACATTATTGTCACTAACCATTTTTTTAAAGTAGGTATATTCATGCCGAAAAGTTGGAATGAGTTTATTTCTGGTGTTTTCAACGATAGAAATTTGAAATTTTATGACATCAGGGAATGTAATTTTTTATATATCTCTCATTACTCCACTCCTAGCGATTCCCAGCCACCTCTACTTCATGATTTTAAATGACACCGTGTAGATTCAATGATGGATTAGGAAAGAAAATATTTTATTTAGAACATATACAAAATGAACTCGAACATTTTTGTGGCCTCTTTAGGGTTTGAGTACGAGTACTTTAGCTTTCACTATTCTAACCGAGAAAATTTGATTTTTTATTAGATGAACGTACACAACTTTGCAAACTGCAAAGTCAAACATTTCAAAAACTTTAAAAAGGCGCCCTCCTTCACAATCCGTCATTAAAAATACAGGATGTCATTTTGAGTTGTAAAGTGTATGTGGATGGAGGCGATTTGCCTCAAATTTGTAACGTTAAAGACACCTACATTTTTCGCGCAGACACCCGGTATTTCATTAATGACGAACAAAACACCTACACCTGACGGTTAACAGTGTACAATTTAAATATCACTGATTCGATGTACCAACGTTTTATTTTCTTAGAAATTGTGGTGTCTCTGTTGTGGTTTGTCTCCAACCAAACCTGTCTAACGCACCTCCCATTACAAGTTGCTGAGCTGGATAATCTAACGAGATTAAGAAACTATCGGAGTGTGAATGATTAGATACATAATGCACCACAGAATACACAGACTAGATCAATTACGAAACTATGCTTTAAACAGACAACATTAATAAAAAATTACATTGGATTTCAATTACTTCCCGTAAAAAGAAAGTTTTTTAGAATAAATATATATGTGTGTGTGGTTGTTGCAAACAAAATTTTATATTTTACTCAACCATCATCAAGAAACAATGCAACTGAAGGCCTCGCTTTAAAAAAGAACACATAAATCCACAAAATTAATTTTTAAGCAATAAAACAAAAATCAATGTGTCTTAAAAATGGAGTTATTGTCTTTTTGATCTTCAATTCTGTGTTGAACTCTTCAACCAATTAGGTACATTAGTCAACAAATTTTTCTGTTTTCTTTAAAAAAGCTCCAACTACAGCCCTGACATTAATTTTATATTATTCTAAATTTATATACATATAACAATGTTAGCCACAGTTTCATTGTATTATAAATATACAGCGGCGTTACGCTTAATAAGTATGTCGTAACAATTATCCTGAAAAAAAAAGCAAAAAAAACGTTCTAATTTTTATTCGCCGCTTATAATAACATTATATATTATTTATTACATACATCATTATAATAATATTAAGAATAAATATTTAATTTAACATAATTTAAAAGTAAATATTAAGGAATTAAGGTATAAAAAGAATATAAAACTAAAATTAGTAGAAGTTAGGACATAGAGTGTGAAGTAGATGATGATGACATCATTGACATCTTCTGAGCCAGATGCAATATGCAGTGGAGAATTGTTCTAAGTTTAAGAAAACATATCTCCGTGGCAAAAATAGCGTTAATAAAATGTCTTGATTTGGTTTGACGTTATTTCGTCATTTATCGGTTTGGTAGATCTGTAATGCAGTTTTTTATAATGACGTCTAGAATTTGTTGCCAAAATGCACATAAATTATATCCTGATATGTCTCGTCAACATGAAATATTAACTGCAAACCTACTTCTGTTTAAGATGAAAAAAAAGTTGTACCGGTTTTTGTTGACTTTCTCAGAAGTGGTTATCTTCTACGTTATTTGTTAAAGATCTTCGCACTTTTTATGTTAATCCTTCAAAACGTTAAACTTGGTTACTTTAATACTTTAAGTCCCGATAAGTTTAACAACGTGTAAGTAATGTTATTATAGTATGTATTGATTGTTTTGTAAACTAGATAGTTACTCAACTTGTCGTTCAACCAGGTGATACTGTTCCATCATTTTGTGGTAAGATCAATACCTGAGAATTACGTTTATTTAATAATTTTAAGGCGGTAGTTTACTTTTTTGAAACTAGACACATCAAGTCCACAATACAATGATGTTAAGTTAAAGCGCTCAATAATTCAGTTTTAATTGCATCATCTGGGCATTTTTTGCTCTACAATTACGGCAGTCAACTTGATTTGTCCATATTTGGATGACAACCATAAATTATAATCATCGGAAACAACAGTGTTGCCAGTAATTGGTGAGTGAAATGTCGCTTTTCCCATTCTGAGACCGACCGATTCGTGTTTCTCATTTTGTGATTGATGGAATAATTGTAATTTGATCGTTAATTGTAGAACCGCTTTGATTTTTTTCAACTGTGCCGCAATCGAGCTGTTCGAAATTGCACGTTTCAAATTGAATTGTGCTGCGTCTGTCGTGATAATTAATTACTACAGTTCACTCTACTGCAGGGGTACATTTGAACAAAAGTTAGCAAAGTTCATAGATTAATTTGTCGCTTTATGATAAAGGAATCGGTAGCGAGTCTTATATTCTCCTATCCAATTCATTATTGAAATGTTTCTTTCTGTATTTGCGAATAAATTATAGGACGTTAATATTAACCATTGAATTTTTTAGAGCTTGTGGTGCTGCAAAAGTTACATTATCATTTATCCTTGTTTAAGGTGCTTACACTCCTTTATCTGATATAGGGATGGCCGTTTTGAACCCGGAGACTAATTTACCGTGAAATTTTTCCACCCTGTCACACCGTAACGTATTAAATCATCAAGGTTATTGCGTCAAGTGTAACAGGACCTACTGATCCTTAATTTGCATTCTCAAGCAGTGCTGTCGATTACAAGCCGAGTATAATACAGGCTAAGTAAACGGTCCGTGCGGCTGCGAAACATCCTCCTGAGGGAGATATGCGAACTACACCGATGATTAGTCCGGGAGCATCCGCGGCCGTCTTCGGATTCCTGACGGCTTCTTGGGGACGTCCCAGACCCATCAACAGCACAACCGGAAAGTCTCCGGAGACTGAGCTTTGCGGAAATCAGCATTATATCCGAGATCCGTCCATCTAATCTGGACGGCACACGGTCAAAAAAACGAACATATGTATTGTGAAAAAAAGGGACGACGACGTGTCCCTGTTGGGAAAAGACGGGGCGGATCGCGATCAGGTGACGTTTAATCTTGGCCGAGAGGAAAAATGTATTTTTCCTACCTATATCAGCCCCTTTTTTTTACGGGTCACGTCGACCAATCGTGTATGAAAATCAATTCGCTGAACCTGAAAGATTTGATATGTTATATGTAAATTGCGTTCCAATTGCTGAGTTTTCAGTTTGTATTCGTAAATTTATTAGTAATGAATTTATTTGGGCTGAGTTGGTATATGGAGGTTGTCATCATCATCATCTAAAAAGTGCCAAAATGTTTTGTGAATAACCAAAGTGCAGTGCATAATGTGATGTTAAACTCGCTTTGAAGAAAATATGATGAATACCAAAATGAGCCTCTGCATCAACAAATGTTTATCAAGCTGATTAAAGTATGTACGAAAGCAAAGCAAAATAGTAATTTACCTAACGTATGCAGGAAGAGAAATTTCCCGCGTGAACACTTTCTTTGCAGCACGACCGCAGGGAATGCTACGTTAGTGCGAGCGCGGGAAATTTCTTCCCGCAAAACTTAGGTACAACATTTTTTGTAACGAATAACTCAAAAATATTTAAAAATAAAATTAAAAAAGCAAATACTCGTATACATTAGTAACTTTGTTGCTATCGGGTTGGTAGCACCTTCCTAGCTGATCACTAGATTATTAAAATTTAAAACATCGCGTCGGTGCCGTCTTTTACCATCACAACATACTGAACAAATTCTTCCTTTTTGCTTGAAAAACAACAATAATTATTTTAAGGGACACTGTTATTTATTACTCTTACCTTTTTGAATTGTATTCTTATTTGTTTTATAATAAAATTATGTACTTATTTATTGTCTTGATGAGAATTAATGTTACAATTGCAAATGTAACGAAACGTTCATTTTGTTTAAAGTGAAGTAGCGTTTCCGTCTGTCTACGTCATTAAATACCAACCTTATATTTTACTGACAATGTGTACTTGAAACGATCAGAGGGTTAAAGACTAAATGTTCTCTGTGCAGAAAAAATATATAATTTTGTTTTTCTGTTACAGAAGGAGAAGAGGATCAGCAATTTGCATTTAACCAGCGTTACGTGAGTGTTTTTTCATGATATACATAATAGCCTATAATGAATTGAAATTTACGAAAGATGAAATTGACCGAGCATTTTATACTTTAAAGAAAAAAGACAAAATAACAAACTTACTTCGAACGTAAAGTGTATTCGGTGAAAGAGTTAGGACTGGTTTATAATGGATGTAACTTTTGCTGGATCCGTAAAACTTTAGGTATAGAAATGTCTCATGTTCGTTCATCTAGCAGGATGTTAACTTCGCCGGTGCCGCTAAATCAAGATACAAGAATTATATCTTACAGCTTATTCCCGACAACCATAAGCCATTAGCGCTTTCTAAGTTGGTGGTAAAAAAATTCCAACTGAAAATTTGTATCACAAGGCTAGAAAATGCCATTTTGCAAGTGCAAGCACACAAGTGCGAGGGGCAGTATCAAATTGCGGCGGCGGTCAAGTCTTAATCTTTTAGGGGAAGCAGGTACTGATTTCCAAATAAGTAAATAGCAGGGCTTGTCATTTTACCCCCAGGGAGTGGGCAGGTAGACGATTGTAGATAATAATTAATAATAATAACTATCCTTTACCTCCGGCTTTTGAAGAATTGAAATACAAAAATATCCTTGGTGGACAAGAAAAGTGACGTTGTCCATTTTGATGTTATAAGAATGTTACAATTCTTCTCGATCAAATCAGTCAAGAAATTCGAGAAAATGTACGTTTTATAATACCAATCCCAGTTGCTGAATTTTCCGCCATCAAGCTTGTGTCAAATGGAATCGCCACCCAATGATTATAACATTTAGGCCCGGTTTATTCACCTTCAAGTAAATTTATCTGGCCAGTATCAGCTATTGGTGGATCCATGGTAATTACCGTTCAAATAACGTTACTTGAAGGTGAATAAAATCTAAAAGAAATGAAAATAGCAGCGCCATCTGTTGGTTCTGCGTTACATTTAACAATTCTTGGGTGCGTTCCATTAAAATTCGAAAAGTAGTAATTGTTTTAACATTTTAAATTAAAAAACGTCGGCCAAAAAGCATTTTTTGTACTCATAGCCTTGAAAGCAACGCTTCCAACATCCAACGCTCGCTCCGAAACGAGTGCTTCCCGGTCGACTCGAATGTAAAAATTGCAAAAAACACTGGCCCTTTGAGGCATTCAAAAAATAATCTGTCTTGATAATAATAAAATTTAGTTCATAAAATACAACTTCCCTGGGTTTTCCTCCATTAAAAAATTACGGAAAGATTTATAATCCTTGAAAATTGTTCCTACAAAATTCACAAATTATTGCAAAAATTGAAATATCAAGTGAAGCAATTGTTTCCAATAACCAAAGATCACTGCCTACTTGGTTTTATGTTCGTTAATGTTTAATGTATTAAAACTAAAAAAATTTATTTAATTTTCGTACAAAAAATATTGTACGAACCACTTGCGTGAAGACATCTTCCGTTCATTTGCGCATTAATTAAAGGCACTGGCTCCTTCGTCGCTCGTGCTTTAAAAAATGCGCTCATGCGGGAACATCGTCTTCCCGCACTTGGTTCGTAAATAACTAATACATACATACCTTGTGTGTGAAACATTTTGCATCGCTTAGTTTATGAAACTAATGTAACTTCCCACACTCGATTGTAAATAGCTATTTCGTGCCTTCGGCCGGAATTTGGTAATTTACAGATGTCGAAATCGTCCAGAAACACATGTATTGCCGGCCTAGTCCGGCAGGGATTTTGAGCTGTCATCGTTTTTGGTTGTGTTATCAGGATTCTGTCAGGCGTCAATGTTAATTCTGTGCATGGCTCGTTAAAAATGTTTTTCTATTCACAATAACGTACAAACCTCAAAGAAGCATTATTTAACTAAAATTAATTAAAGAAAATTACGTTTAGCGATTTCTTGACTATGATCTGGTTTATCCATTATACCAAATGTTTCAGGAAAATGTCAAAAAAAAAAACAAAACAAATTAACAAATGTCAGGAAACAAGAGCGATGATGATTTTTAAATTTAAATATTTCAGTGTTGGCAACACAAAAAAGTCCCTAATGCCAATTATTAAAACAAGTGCTTCAATTTTTATTTTAACAAATATCTGCAGAAGTCGACACAAAAAATTTTGTTCATCACACGTCCAGAAACGGTTTTGCGAGTACTCGCATAACGTTTATCCTTTCCAGGGAACTTTCCCTATCCGAAGAGGAAGAGGCTAAAGGTGACCAAAGAATAATAAATCTAACAAAACATTTTTGGAAACCGGATCTGCAGAGAAAAACGTCCGTCAAAAACCTCATTGAATTGAGATTAAACAGATATGCTTACTGAATTTATTTTTGAAGAAATCAACAGAAATGTTATACGGAATGTAAGTTTTCTACTAGTTGGGGAGACTGGGAAAAGTTGGGTACCGGAGTAAATCTGTGAATCCCAGAAATATTTGTTAGAAAACTTACTTCTAATTCTGTGGCGGTCGTGAAAAAGTAGGTAAGTCAAATAATTTCAAAAATGAGTTAACGATGTTTACACCTTAATAATAAATCATGGAGTTAAATAATTCAGATTTTCACAGTTTAAAATTTACTTATATTGAAAGTAACTACAGGTAGAAAGAAGTTTCTATTTAATTACAGGATTTTAGGAATGCTGTGGAATTTTGAATCGTTGCCCTGAAAAATTAACATTTTCGACTTACCTTCTTTTTCACGACCGGCACAGAATTAATCAGTTGTTGAATTTCTCTAATATGGGTTAGAATTAGATGTTGATTAATTGATTGTGACAAATAGCGAAGAGTTTTTGCACGGGTAATTTTTTTGTGTGGAAATTACAACTGCTCACAACTTTTGTTCAAAATACCTGGTGTTCCAAAAAATTGTTGTTGGGTAATTGTTCAATCATTATCTTGGAACGACACTATCAACCATTCAAGACCGGTCATCTCAAATTGATTGGAATAGATAAGAAAAATTTAAATCTGATTTTTTTTTAAATTTACGTCTTCTTTAATCGGTGGCAGCGTAGTTCCTCCCGGTGATCAGAAATTTTCAGGTCTTGTAGCAGGTAGCGAACGGTAAGGGATTAGCGCTGGTGATAAGAATGATGGGATAATTAGGAATTACAGTTAATTTCAAAATTATCCAGTACACCTTAAAAATCAAGAAGTCGATTTATTACAGTTTTTTCCACATGTAAAGATGCCTTTTTGAAATTTGAGCGTCATAGGTTAGGTTATTTTATCCTCTGTACGGTGCTCTTAGCGATGTTATAATACTGGGCTACCCTCCGGATCGACCACCCTTCTTCTAATTTGGAAAGAATGAGCACTTTCGTGTTTTCAGTTAGATCAGACATTTGTTTGTCAAAATTGACATTGATCATTGACAAAAAATGTAAGTGCATTTTATACTGTAGAAAATTAGGTGTACTCTATAATTTTGAAATTAACTGTACATTGCCTTTCCTAAAATATTAAATTAAAGATTTCTTTATAAGAAGACATACTTTTTGCGACCAATGATTAAAACAATCTCTTTTTTGGTGGGGTGCAGGGGTCAATCTCACTAATAAATAGGCCAATTTCAAAGTAAAATTTTTAGTTTAATTATTTCTTTAAAAGCCTCAGCATGGAAGCTGAGTGAAAAAGGCAAACTTGTAGTGAATGGTGCGAAATTTTGTCAAGCCAGAAAGTTATGTAATAAGTGATAACCGTATACGTTGGAGATGTGTTCAAAAGTTTTTTTTATTGCAAAAATAGATATACCTCGGTTTTTTTTTCTAAATGACTAGATAATATTATTGTTTAATACACTGCGCCGCAAAATTATCGCATAAAGTAAAAATGAACCGTAGTTTTTTGTATTTTACTTCTTCTGCGATTTCCTTATGCTGAATCTCTTATTTTATCGTATTTCTTTTGTTTAGTAGCAAAAATCGCCATGTTGATAACTTCTATAGTTGTTTATTATGAAAAGTTTGTATTAGTGGTATTGGTCAATTTCGTAAAGCATTTTGATGGTGGATTTGAGAGACGGTTAGTAAGAAGTTTTGGTTCCTTCAGTCATAAATTTCGAAAATGAATCCCTACGAACGTTTAAGTTGACATACAACAGCCGAACAATGTGCACAAATTGTTGTACTAGCCGAAGACGGTATTAATCAACAAGATGTTGCAAATGGTCTTGATCTGCACCAGTCAACGGTATCTAGAGTTTTGCGTCGTTTCCATGAGAATACTCTAGAAGACCTGGACAAGGACGCAGACGAACAACAACAGCTCAACGGGATCGTTTTCTGCTTTTACAGTTGTTGAGACACAGGACTCTGACTGCTCCAGCTTTGCAAGTTATGACTTTAGGAAAATATCAATTCCAAATTAGTGCAAATACTGTTAGAAGAAGACTTGCTGAACACGGTTTAAGGCCCAGGATACCAGCAAGGGGCCCACAGTTAACAGCGGCTCACCGAAGAGTACGATTACTGTTTACCCAAAATCACGTTGATTGGAAATTGGATCAATGGAGGTTAGTAATGTTCTCTGACGAGTCCAGATTTTGCCTGGATCAAAGTGACAGACGTGTCCGGGTGAACCGATGCTCAGGAGAGCGATATGCTCAACGTAACATTATCCCGAAAGTCAATTTTGGAAGAGGTTCCGTTATGGTTTGAGCAGGTGTCACTTTCGACGCTCGCACAGAGTTGGTGGTGCCAGAAAGAGGAAACCAAAATGCGGCGACGTACATTACCAATATTCTGGAACCTCATATTGTCCCATTCCGACCATTTATTGGGATGACTTTATTTTAATGCATGATAATGGTCGACAGCACGTTGCGGGAATAGTGCAACATTATTTCCGTGAGGTCGAAATTGGGCAAATGCAATGGCCAGCAAGGAATTCAGATCTAAACCTCTTCGAGTAATTGTGCGATCCTACAGATAAAAGAGTTAGAAGGTTACCAAATCCACCAACAACTCTTCATCAGCTGTCTTTGGGTCTAACTCAAGTTTGAGAAGAAATTAAGCAAAGAGTTATACAAAACCTCATTTTAAGCATAAGACAATGTTGTGCAGCTGTAATAAAGGCACGGTGTGCCAACACGCACTATTAAATGTTAAATTTCTTTGTTTTCTCCGAATTTGAATTTTTTTTTTTTTTTTCTTGATTTGTTTGTTGTGTTCTGATTATTGTAGTGTTTACTTTTATAAATCTACTTCTTTAATACTTTACAGTTCGAAATGTTGTAACTGGAAATAAATTTGGCTCAAAAACACGAGTTTTGAAATTATGCGTTAATTTTGCGGCGCAGTGTATAAAAACAGTGCTAGGCTTTGTACTTTTCACAAAAATAAACTTAACAAGGGGTTGAAAAATTAGCATGTAAAACCCTATGACCAGTCTTAAAAAAAACTCACTGTATACTCATATCATGTACATAAATAGAGTATAATTTCTAAATGCCGTATGTCATTTTAATTTACCCTTCTAAATAAAATTGTTTCTCCCTTTCATCAGTGTATTTATTGCCAATTTCAAGCAAAATACTCGTCATTATAATCTAGTCCGGCTACCACCCGTCGACTACCTATCGCAGTAATCCCCATAACCTCGGGAGGAACTCGTCCGTTAAAAAGGGTTATCCAGGTAAAGAAGTGACCACCGAGAGGAACTCGTATACGCCCCTTTAATCTAATCTATTAATAGAATTTTGAAATTATTTGTATTACAATTTTTCAAATCATTTTTTCAATTAGTAAGCGGGAAAAGTTTAATGCATTTAATCCATAATTAATCGCAACGTTTTAAACACACATCGAACGGTTTTCATAATAATTTTATATCCTATCTTGGTAGTTGTATTGATAACTACTCGTATATCGAGTTTCGCCATTAAGGCCCATATTCACCAACGCCAGTTAAAGTTAACTGTAGGTTAAAATATACGAAAACATTGTTGTAACACTAGGTAACTAAAGTAACGAAGTATTTTAACCTACAGTTAACGTTAACTGGCGTTGGTGAATACGGCCGTAAAACATTATGAACTGTACAGAGGAAATACAGATGGAAGACAATTCCTAGCAAGAATATTCCGATACTGCTGCTGAATTCGTCCCGGAAATTATCAGCAGCAGGTGGTCAATGGCAGCATGGTTACACTTGTGCGGGTTGATGTGTATGGTGGTCATAAGTTTGAAATCAGTGATTGCCAACCCACTGCAATGATAACACTTTGGTTATCAGATGTGTGCTAGTTTGCAAACAAAGGGGTCTCCGTTGATCGTTCTAAGTGGGAAATGTTCAGACTGAAATTGATGTAACCCTTTCAATCTTGAATTAAGCGACGAGACGTGGCGAATTATCGGTTATTTTAGATAAACGTAGATGCATATTCAAAATGAGAACATGTGATTTTGATTCGAAATTGACAAACCCCTGATAGATTTTTCTCAGGTGCACTTTTCGCAAAAATCAACACGAAAAGAAGATGTCCGCTTGGAGGCAGAACGAATTATGCTCATCTTTTATCGTATCGTTTATTTATGCTTTCGCTCTGATGGTCTTCGCAAATTGAACCAGGACATTGGCGGGGTTGTGCGTAAGTGCGCAGTAAATTGCACAACCACAAGTGTCGGTAAGGATGGCGGCCTGAGGGCTTTGTATGTAAGAACGGGTCATTGCCTTTACCGATTCAACAGACAGAACTACCCGTTCTTGTTCGACGTTAAACAACTTCAAAAATAACCCATCTTTTTGTTAGAGTTCGATTTGCGAAAATTGACGAGCAGAAGCGGTCGCATTTAACAAGTGAGCTTTTTGTAGATCCGGCTTTGTTTTCTTGCTGGTTGCTGCAAAAGGAATGTCAGTCTTTTGCTTTAATTAGTTCGAAAGTGGGCTCATTAGTCGAGAATTACACAGTGCTAGTATAAACTCTGAAAGTAATTTGATAAAAATAAAACCTTCGGATAGATAATTTTTTTTATTTTTAAGAGAATTATTTTCATTGTCATCTTTCGATCGTTTTTTGTTTTCACACCATGACGTCATCGACAGCTTTTTTCATATTTGGATATTGATTGAAATTCTGATTCGGCCATATGCCTAATTATAGCATTCACTTTTTAAAGTTTAAAATAAATACAAAATTAATGTAGTTAATTTAATTAACTTTGCTATCCATCAGATATTGACAGTATCCAAGCAGAAATCTGAAATCTTTGAGAACATAATGGTTTAATGGGAAACTTGATTTTTGAAAATAATGATTAGTGCTCTAAAGGCGCATGTATTGCATATTCCACACCTTTGCATTGATATTGTATTGCCAAGGACATCTTGCACAATGAAAGAATGAAACAAATTATTTGTTTATAATTTTATTGAATCTCGAAAACTGTCAGTGTCAATGTCATACTGTGACATAATTCAAAATTGTAACCTCAATCCAAATATGACGAAAAAGGAAATGTATACAGGGTCTTTCAGAACTCGCGCCCCAGAGAAAATGAGGAAACACGAGATCATATTCGGATGTGCAATTTTCAGAAAAAAAATCTAGTTTAAAAAAATTTCAAGAAAAGATAACTTAAAGGTTGACCAATCAATAATCTACACCTTCAAGGTGTGTTTTTGAAAAATGTTAGTGTCAAATTAAATTTGGAATAAAAAAAGGCAAAACCTTTATTTATTTGGTTACAATCATGTTCAGTCGCTGATTATTTAGAGAGATAATAATTATGTATTATCATTCAAATGACAATAATTTTTTCGTTTGCAACACATTTTTCATTTTTTGCTACAACACGTTATAATAATAATTGAAATGACCTAGAATGCCTATAATCGCCCGTAGGCTTAACCAGAAGGCATGCGAATTTAGGGTGGAATGACAGCTGTAAAATTTCAGATGACACCATCGTTAACCTAAATTTGTTGACAATGAAAAGTTAAATCTAATAGTATCAAAATTACAGTAACCCAAACATTTTTTGTAGCTGATGATATTATTTTTGAAACCTAGTGACTGGCTTAATTGGGTAGAAATAACATCACACTTCGAGATGCCTTGCTGTGATTGGTAGAAGTCTTGTAACTCAGTTATGTAAGCAGTAGTAAATTATTCTCTTCTATTTTTTGATAACTTATTGTCGTCGGCAGGTGCCATTTTTCTTTGCGGCGCGAGTTCTGAAAGACCCTATATGGCGGCCTTGGCGATAATTTTTCTCTCGATTCGTCAAAGTACGATTTCGCATCCTTGATATACAAATAACTATTTAATAACAGAAATGGGGGTTTCAAATTAAGCAAAAAAGTAATATTCCTCTGCAGTTTTCCCGTAATATCAAAAATATATTTTTTCCTCTTGTGAACTCAATCTGGGGACATACGGTATATAATTCTGTCAACACGTAGACACTTTTGCTCGTAAAAACTTGGGCGGGATACAGTACTACTCATTTTAACACTACTCAGTTTTGAAAGCCATTACAAACTTTTTTGACATTTCGTGGTGTCCGGGGATAAATTAATTCATTAAGACACTTTCAAACATTTTTATCTATGTCACGTATTTTAGGGAAGCCGCGGAAAACTCAACCCGTTTTCTTTTGATTGGCAGTGTCTGCGTGGCAGCTTAGGATGCGTCCGATACAGAAAAACGAATTAGAGGAAGCCCTCTGTAATTTTATCACCTTTGCCATCATACGTCACGTTTGGTGCAGACGATCCTTGTTTCAGAGTTTTATTGTGTAGTCTTAATAGTAATGTGATAACCCAGTACGTTATCCTGTTTTTGTTTTATTATGTTGTGTACTTTTTGCACGGGAATGTTGTATTCGATTCTTTAATTTATGTTTGCGGATCAGACTTTTGTTACATTCAGTAATTTTATCGGAAGTCCAATGGGTAATGTTACACTAATGGCTTATCATTTAAAAAGATGTTATGATACATACTGATAAATGGTAAATTGCTTCTAATCAATATGTTATTACACGTTTGACGAATCACCGTTGAAACTGTCACCATTATTGTTCAAATGAAAAATGTATAACCTTGTTAACATTGTTTGTACTCCAATTACTAACAAATGTACATGAATCAGTAGTATACTTCATCTTAATTTACTATTAATTATCCTGCTGAGACAGTTTGTACAAAGTGTTTCTAAAAGAGCGTATATCAAGAGTCGTGTGCGGTTCTATAATTTTATTTTGTCGAACTACGGGGTTATTATAAATGATTGTAGTCCAAGTAGGCGTAAAAACTGAATGTAAAATTTATGGTTGCCGCAGTGCCGCTCCATTTAAAAAACATGAAAATGATGTGAATAAGTGAGTACACACCGTTCACACACAGGAGTTAACTTGGGTGCAAAACAAGTCAATATTTTTAGATTCAATCGTTGATTTAAAAAAAAAAAACAAAGTTCTAATCACCGCACTTTTCACCTAAAAAATGACAGTGACAGCGACAAAAATTGACAGTTCACATGAAAGCGGCAAAAACTTCATAGAGTGCCAACACTACACACCAATAAAGTTGCGCGGCAGACGCAACTACGTTGGTCGAGTCCATTTTTCGATTTCTAGGGTGGGAAGAACCGGCCATGCGGCGTCAGAGGCGTACGTTCATTCCTGATCTGCTTTGCCAGTGTTCGTTTCGTTGTTTCGTGATTTCAGGGTTGTTTTCTATTACATTAAAATCAGTTCTTTTCAATACTTAATAATTTTTATTTCGTTATTTGACCGAGGTTAGTACTGATAAAAGCGGTATCACAATCATTCAAATAAAAACGTATGCCCCCATTTCTGAACGCAAGTGATACGCCACTGGACAAAACTTCACGGACAGATTTGGATGACTCAACGTGTTCTCCTTAAAGTGTGCGGACTCTACATGGGCATGGCCTGCTTTGACTACAATCATTTCTAATAACCCTGTATATCGAGCCGTTGAAGCCGTTAAATCAGATGTCAACAGTCGAAAATGTCAAATTATTAAATCTTAGCGACGTCCTTGTTGTGATAAAAGGGTCTAAGATAATATTAGGGTGTCCAGAAAGTTCTGAGCGTTTTTGTGGTATTCTGTTTCACGGTATAAAATAAATGTAAAATCAATTGGTAATTTTTGTTAGTTTTTTAAAATACTTAAACAATTTGACGTTTCTCAGTTAAATAATTTTCAATTGGTTACATTCTGGTAATTGATTGTTTACATGGAAAAAGAACGAAATCGTAATCTAATGTTATATGAGTTTAAATGTTGACATTCAGCGGCAGCAGCTACAAGAAATATATGCAGAATTGAAGGTGCAGAGACGGTAAAAGAGTCTACTTGTTGGCGATGGTTTGCGAAATTTCTGAATGGGGAAGAAGGTGTTAAAGATAAGAATCGTTCAGGACGAAAGAGTCCATCTTCTATTGTCGTGGAATTGAGCTTTTGGGACAAAGACGGTCGAAAGTCATTGACTATAACGGCGAATATTTAGTTTAATTGTTGTTAAATTTTTTAAGTAATAGATATTTATTTATTTTTATCTGTTTTTCTAAAAAACACTCAGAACTTTCTGGACACCCTAACAGCCCTTTCACAATGACGTTAACGTTACGTCGATGTTAAAACGTTAATGTTAACGTTAGATCTAATTACATGTATTTCAGTATTTTTTTTTAAATTATTTCCGTTGGCTAATGTTAGAATGTAACGTTATGAATCGAGAACATAAGAGAGTTTTCGCGTTACGTTTTTCAGATAACCGTGTACGCTAACGCCGGGGCTGCTTGGCAATAGCGTAACCGATTCATTACCGCCCGTTGTTTGAAATAGGGGTTACGGTAATTGCTCGCGAATAGCTTACCGGTTATTTTAACGGAACGTAACGCGCAAACTCTCTATTAACTTTCATCATAACGCCATTGTGAACGGTTTACACTGAAATACATGTAATTTTGAATTTCTAGATCTAACGTTAACATTAACCTTTTAACATCGACGTAACGTTAACGCCATTGTGAATGGGCCTTAATACAAAAGAATAAATAATAACAAAAAAATCTATGTTTTGAAAGATTCTTTAACGGATTTATAACAATATAATAGAGAGTTTTCGCGTTACGTTCCGTTAAAATAACCGGTACGCTATTCGCGAGCAATTACCGTAATCGCTTATTGTAATAATGAATCGGTTACGCTAATGCCTAGCAACACCGGCGTTAGCGTACACGGTTATCTGAAAAACGTAACGCGAAAACTCTCTAATAAATTAATTATGCACTATAACTAAATTAAAAACGAGTGCTTCCACCCCTGGCTTGAATGACAGCTTCCATTCTGTGAAGCGTGCTTTCGTAAAGGTTTACAATGTATTCGTGCGGTATGTTATGCCATTCTTCCACAAGAAGAAGTTCTAAAAACCATTCTGCGCTCTAATACACGCTGTTGAAGGGTGTCCCATGCATGCTCTATTGGATTTAAATCAGGGCTTCGAGCTGGCCACTCCATAACAGGTGTCTTAGTTTCTCTAAGGTATTCTTGAACTATCCGAGCTGTGTGTGGTCGAGCATTATCGTGCATATACACAAAATTTGGAGGTACGGAATAACATGTGGCTCCAAAATGTCAGTAATGTAACGTACAGCCGTCATACGAGCCCCACGCAAAGACACTAATTCTGTACGATCTTGCACAGAGACAGCACTCCAAACCATTACCAAACCTCCACCATAGTTCACATTGGGAACAAAGTTACATTGAAGATATCGCTCTCCAGGTCTCCTATACACCGGCATTCGTCTGTCATTTGCATAAAGACAAAATCGTGATTCGTCAGAGAACATAACATTCTGCCAATCTCCAATATCCCAATTCACATGTTCCCTAGCAAAGCTAGACGAGCTACACGATGTTGTCTGGTGAGTTGCGGTGCTCTTGTGGGAACAGGAGCCCGAATATTGTCTTCCCGAAGACGGTTTCTTACAGTTTGCAGCGAAATTTCCACATCTCTAGCAGCTAACATCTCACTTTGAAGCAATCGAGCAGTGCAATGCCTAGTACGGAGCGCTGTTAGGCGCAAAAAGCGATCATCTCGGACCGATGTCACCTTTCAACGACCTTGTCCTGGCCTTCTGTCAACACTCCCAGTTTCTTGGTGCCTTTGTGTCAGCCTGACAATGGTAGAATGGTTAACAACGAGGACTCTCGCCACGTAACGTTGGCTACGACCAGCCTTTAGCAAAGCAAGTGCTTGGACAGCTTCTTCGTGGGCCAGATGGTAGCTAACATGTTGAGGAACATTCATCATGTCAATTTATATTACACAAATGACACATTCTACAAACAACGCGACTACAGGTAAACTGGAAGAAATGGGTATATTCGGCTTTATCACAAATTAAAAGAAAAGTTGCCAAAAAAATCCTTATCGGTGTTGGTGTTTGCAAATAAGTAAATAAAAACTGTTTCTACATGATGTAGACCTAGTATGTTGCTTTCATGCATATTCGTTTTGGAAAAACACCGATATTTTAGGGTGGTGCGATAATTTTTGTGGGGAGTGTATATTCGAATTCCACAGGACTCTTGATACTGATTTAGAGACAGTTTGTATTTCAGTCTTCAGCTAAGAATAAGAGCCACGGTTTTTTCGGTGTTCAAATATTAATTGAGAACAATTCACTGTGAAAATGTTGCCATTATAATTTAAAAGGTCATTTGCGTAATACCGAATGTTTAAAGAAATGGCTGGTCTAGCGGCTGTGAAAAATAAAAACTTCGCCATCGTGTGGCGCAGCTTTACTAAAGCAAAGTAAAGCATAATGTAGTAAACTACATTATAACCACAAACTAAATTTCACGTAACATAACTGTGAATTTGTGAATGAGGGTGTTATTGGACCGTACCTACGTGGGACGGTGGCATATTCAAATGTGTGACGATTTCTCATTCATGTAATAATCACTTTATGACGCTTTGGCGTGACAACTATCGTAATAATGACGTTTACGGTTAAACACGTTTTAATATATTTTGTACAAACACATTTTTTTATACAATCGTCAAAAAAATAATTTGATTTTTGAAGGCAAATTAGAAGAAGAAAATCAAAGTATCAAGTATTGTGACAAGTTTTGTATGTAACTCAGGAAACGCGCAAATGAAGACGACTTGATAACGTTGCAAAAATGTCACGTTTTATTGACGGTTGTAGAAAAAATAATAATATGTATAAGGTGCCACCGTTACCACCCACATTAAAGGCTTCTTATAAATACAACATATTGTTAATAATAATAACAATAATATGTCAGTTGTTTGCCAGTCATCTTCGTATTTTCTTAAAAGTTTCTTAATATCAAAATGAACTATGTTTTGTATTAGCACAAAATTTAATACAAGTTGTCAGAAATCTGCCAAACCGTTGTTCACTAAATAACGTGCATGACAGTGGATAACATTGTTTACTAAGGTAATGTACCAAAGTATAAAGATTACCAGTTAATTTATTTGAAGTGAAGTGCGTACCTGTTACGCTGCTGGTAAGATTCCAGTTGTCAGATTTATATGATTCACTGCCCGGTCGGTTTCTATACATTACAAAATTTCGAGTACGGACCATCAAGCTGCAAACGTTCGGAGCGTGCCAAAGTGACATTATTTACGATATCTTTACGGACAAGTCATAAACCATTGTAAGGGGCAATCGGCTTCTTTTATAATGAGTTTACAATATCTTGTACTATTGGGGACACGGAAAACTGGGCAGATGTGTCATTCAGTTGTCAAAATTTCTAAACCATACCTTAGCTACTCATAACCAAGCTTAAGTTAATTTGACAGTTTTATTGAAAATATCATAATGACAGTAAAGGTGCATTTACATTGACACTTTTTGAAATGACAATAGCAGACTGCCCAGGATTCCATGTCCCTCATTGTACCTACTTCTACTATACAGGGTGTTTTCGAAGTTGAGGCGTTCCTTGTAACACGAGGTACAGTTAATTCCGAAATTATAGAGCACACCTCAAAAATCAAGAAGTCTATATATTCAGCCATTCCATTATGACGGACGGGACAAATCGGAAACATTTATTCAAAAATTCTTTTTTTTTAAATCAATTAGCACTTATATTGAAACAAGATTTGACAATACTGTTCAATGTGATCCAATGATTCATTTTATTGCTAACTTTTATCGCCTTTATTGTTTACTTGTTTTTTTTTTATTGCAAAGCAAAATGACGGACGGGACATGAATATAATGTTAAAATAAATTCTAATTGTATTATCTACAAAATATGCGAATTTATTAATAAACCAAGTAGAATTGATATTACACTGATGTTGTAATTTTTAAATCAATGAAATGTAAGAGTCACGTTTAAGAAATGGTGAATGAATCAGTGATTATTGATTTTTTTAAATCATGATGGACGGGACATGACGGACGGGACAATAATTACTTTCAATTTTAATATAAACTAGGCAAAAATGAATAGGGAATTTTTCCTTTTTTGAATTTTTTTTAAATACCGTTTAAAATTTGTAATGAAGCGTGTTACAAATATATTAATATACACATTAAATTTAATGTTTCAAGTACTTGTAACATTTTAAATTTATCTTGGGTTTAAGAATACGTGGGAGGATTGGGGCAATTATTTTGCTTTCCAAGAAAAATTGTGGAATTCCCTATTCATTTTTGCCTAGTTTACTTTATTTTACCAACCATTACAATAAACAAGTACTTTTAACTACAAAACGAACAAAAATAACAATAATTCGTACTTCATTTTATAAACAAAGTTCAAAATTCAAAAATCGTAATAAGAAAACTTTCTGTTTATGAGTACTTGTCGGTAAAGCGTTTTTAACTTTTTTGAAGGCTTTACTCAATGTTTGAGGACATTTCCACGCACACAACTGAGATCCTGATAATTTCAACTTTTCCTCCTGCTTTCTTCAACTTTTTCCTGAATCTTCTTTTCCGAGCCCTTTCAAATATTCTTTTCTTGTTCGATAAAACAGCATTACTCTTCAATTGAACTCTTTCTCCTGCTCTTTCTACTCTCTTTCTTTGAGCGTCGTGTTATAGAAACCTTTCTCCCTTATTACTTGATGTAATCTTGTGTCAGTATCGCCGCGAAGCCTCTTTGTTTTGTTTTTTGAATCTTTCTTTTCTCTTTGCATCCATTTTTGTGTATATGTACAAAAAATATGCATAAACCATTTATTAGGCAGATTTCGTTTATAGAAAACTAAAAAATGTAGCAAAAGTTAATGTAAATAACTAAAAACTATTATAGGAGTAATTTTTATATCACATGTTTCACATTATTATTTATTTTATGATGGACGGGACAGGAAAAATGGTGCTCTAATGTTCGCAAATGGCACCATATATTTTTTTAAAAATAGTTCTTCATATATCGGTCCTTCTACTTTAATAATATAAAAGTAACAATAACCGATTCAAGAAGATTATGGTTTTTTTTCAATTATTTTGAGTCTTGCATGACGGACGGGACACGAAAAACATACTTTTTTTGTTCGACACTGTCAGAATTTGAGAATTTTCTCCTATGTGAACGGATTTTGATAAATGTCACAACTTGTCAAAACGAAACGTCAAGCTAATTTTAAAGGTTTTAAGCGATTTGGAGCCTTTAAGGGGCTCGTCGAACAAAAAAACGTTGTATTCAACTCGTTCGTGTGTAAATTGGGCCTTTTTTGGCACTCGTGGACCTTTAAAACGCTCGTTTCACTCGCGTTTTAAAATGGCCCACGCGTGCCAAAAAAGGTCCAATTTACACACAAACTCGTCAAATAAACTACTATTTGTAAACTTGTGTAAATAAATATGCATACATACCTTTGTAACAAGACACACTGAACAATTACGCCTTAATTGTATAACACAAAAACATTTGTGGTACATGTCAAAATATTCGAAAACAGTAGCTACACAGCTACAAGATTTTTGCAAGCGCTCTCATTACGAAAGTGTTTTTTCATTTAAATAAAAAAAAATTAAATGTTCAGATTCACATGTGATTTTGGACATTTTAAATCCAAAGTGACATTATTAACAAATCAATTTTAAAAAATAGCTAAATTCATTTTTTGTTGAAACGGTTTCATTTATCGTGGAATGGCTCTATTACAGTTTTTTCCACATGTAAAGATGCCTTTGTGTCATATTTTTTATATAGGTTAGGTAAATTTAACAATATAAAATGTCGCTGATATTTTAGAACACCATAATATTGTTCGTTTTATCCTCTACATGGTGCTCTTCATACTGGGCAACCCTCCGGATCGATCACCCTTCTTTTGACGTGGAAAGAATGGGCACTTTCGCGTTTTCGGTTAGATTAGGCATTTTGTTTGTCAAAACTGACATTGATCACTGACAAAAAATGTAAGTGCATTTTACACTGTAGAAAAATAGGTGTACTCTATAATTTTGAAATTAACTGTACTATACAGTGAGTTTTTTTTAAGACTGGCCATAGGGTTTTACATGCTAATTTTTCAACCCCCTGTTAACTTTTGTTCCGATGAAAATATTCAAACCATTTTTGGAACAAAGTTGGAAGATTTTTTAAACTATCGGATAGATTATAATTAAATATCCCAAACTGTCGAAAAAGTTGTGAAAAAAATATTTTTTATATAATTGATTCAAAAAATTGAAATTCACGCATAGTTATCTGTGCATGAAGTGGGTCATTTTCTTACGTGTCTTTCTTTTTACATTGTTAGTAAGATCGAAACCATAGAAACCATACAAAACAGTGTGTGAAATGCAATTTCACGCATACGACTATTTCTGTTTTTCATTTCACGCACTGTTTTTTATTAGTTACCTAGCAACATGGTCACTGCATTGAAACTTCAGAGTTCCTTCAAAAATTTGAATTTTTAATTTCAATTTTTTGAATCAATTATAGAAAAAATATTGTTTATATTTCGTGCGCGAAGATGTTTTTGTGCATTCAAAGGCTTATACTGCCTCGACCTTCGTCTCGGCGTAAAAGACCTTTTCATGCACAAAAAACACTCTCTTCGCGCACTTAATATAAAAATAACTATTTTAGCGTGCCGAAAGCGTCCAAAAGTGGAGATCGTCAGGTGCTGGTTGAGCCCAAGGTTGGTAGAATTGACTAATTTGTATAGAAGGTTGCCTCGTTGAAAATTGGGAGGAGGGGGGAAAAGTAACTCGTGACGTAAAATCAACCCAGAAATTTTGAGTGTTCGAATAAAACCCAAGGTTTATAAGCTCCCTGAAGTTTATTGGGTGGTTTTTTGGGCTCTATTCTAGCCAGGGAACACCTAGTACATGATCGACAGACTCTGTCGTAAAAGTTTAGTACATTGTGACGTCACGAGTAACTTTTGCGGGGGGAAAAAATTCAAACTATTGTTTTAAATGGCAACGAGGCAACCTTCTATACAAATTAGTTAGTTCTACCAACCTTGGTTGAGCCGACAATAGCGCTACTCTGGCGGCCGCTCGACGTACTATTATTTCGGCGCCCTAAATAGTTATTTTTGTATTAAGTGCGCAAAATGATTGTTTTTTGTTGGCGCATGAGAATGAGTTTTGGTCGAGACCGTCAGGTCGAGACTTCAAACTCATTCGAATGCGCCAACAAAACAATCATCGTGCGAACGAAATACAAACACTATTTTTTCTACAACCGCTTTTTAAACTTTTGCTAATAAAATTGACACTTACTACAAAACGATCAGACATTCAAGTTGCCCGCTTGGGCTGGTTACTTGGTTATAAATTTTTGTAAAATTTTCCTTGGGTGTTTTAATATTTTTTTTCACCGTAAAAACAGTGAAAAAAAATATTAAAGCATCCAAGGAAACTTTTTGACAACTATTTTTGATCTATCAAAAAATGAGTTTGAAGTCTCGACCTGACGGTCTCGACCAAAACTCATTCTCATGCGCCAACAAAAAACAATCATTTTGCGCACTTAATACAAAAATAACTATTTTATACAACTGACATTAAAAGTGACGTTTTTAGTGGAAGCTAATTTGATTAAAAATTGCTATTTATAACTTGCCGTGTTAAAAGTATTTTTAATACTAGTAAAAAAAAAAACTTTTAATACTAGTTATTTTTTATTTATTTATAAATGTTAAAGTGGCTCTATTTGCCGCTTTTAGAAATATCTGCGGGAAGTCTGTCGTCGATATCGGCATCATTAACGTCGTTTTATTTGCATTCCATGTTTACGAATGCAATAATGTGGAATTGAAAGTGTTTTACAAAACATAATGAAAACTTTTTTGACGTTTCTAATAAACAAATGTCAATACAAGACTAGCTATCTGATTTTTGCCGCAGAAATTAAAATAAACATCAAAAATACGACTGCGTTTTTTAATGCAATGCAAACCAGTTGTATAAAAAATACCCCACTTACAAAATAAAATCTCACTTTTAACACTTACATCATAAATAACTATTTTTCACAACTTTTTCGACAGTTTGGGATAGTAAATCGTAATCTATTCGATAGTTTAAAAAATCTTCCAACTTTGTTCCAAAAATGGTTTGAATATTTTTATCGGAACAAAAGTTAACAGGGGGTTGAAAAATTAGCATGTAAAACCCTATGGCCAGCCTTAAAAAAACTCGCTGTATACATTGTTCTTAAGAATTTTAGCCTAAATCTTCTCAGTAAAATGTTTGTATTAACGGAGATAATTGATTGTATACGTATTTTTATAATTTCTAAAATTTTGAATCCGGTTCTGTCTATTTCTCCGCTGTGCTAGATTAATAAATTCACGTGGCCCAGGATGGTGTCTTTCTGGTAATCACTCTTCGTACTCCCTGGACGCCGCAACTGCATTCTGATAGTATTGCCCATACATTTTGCAACATATCTGTGAGCTCGTTAAAAATAAATTGTAAATCTTCATTGCCGTACACATTTTACTAAGGTGATTTTGGCTAAAACTCTTTAGAACAACGTATACCATCACATGTTAAAAGGAACGCCTCAACTTCGAAAACACCCTGTATAAGTACATAGTTATACAGGGTGTTATGGAAGAAGTCTTAAGAAAAACGGCCCACGCTATAACTTTGCTATTGATGACCCAAATGAAAAAAATTATACAGGAAACGAAAATGGCTCTAAAAACAATACAAACCTGAGTGAGCATATACGAGTAATTTTATAAAAATTTTGAAATTAAACAGTATTCATAAATAATACTAATAAAATTAATCTAATGCATACAAAATAAGGATCTTCATCAGTGCAACTAACATGTGCCCATTGTTTGCAATCTCTACACTGGATCCAGTCTTCTTGGCTTGTGTTATAAGGGCCAAGACATACCAAACAGAAAGTTTCCTTATCTTGCTCATTCTCTTCAAACGAATCGCTATCATGAACAATTTTATTTTTTTTAGTCGGTTTTAACATGTAACAATCGACACCATGTTGACATTTCTGATTCTCCACCTCCCTTATGATACATGCTGTATAACCTAACAAATTTAACGTATTCAAAAGATAGCTAAAAGAACATGCATTGTGGGGTCTTAATCAGATTTGTAATAAGTATAATAAACTAGGGTGTAGACCGAAAAATACTTGTGTGCGGAAACTTACGTTTTGCTGCAATTATCACAAATCTTTTTAAATAAGAACAACGCGACCTGCTTGCATTGCGTCAACCAATGCTCGATTGGTAAAGTAGATATGCCATAGGTTGTTGAAGACTTTTCAAACTTTTTATCAAAAATGGCGCTAAAATCAACCCTGTTAGTTTCGACACCTGTTACAATTGACACCGGTCTCCCCTACCTGTTGTTATAACAATGTTTTCGTATACTTTAATCTGTAGTTAAATTTAACTCACTTTGGTGCAACCGGCCCTTAGAGTAATTGTAACCACTTATTTTTCTCCCACAACATTTCAGTGGTTGATAGAAGACAGCTCAAGCAGAGAGTTACACCTATTATTATTGATTGGAAAAACTGGAAAAACTAATACCTGTTCACGTTGGATTGAACATCAGTGGTGCAAATGGCTGAACTATTACTATGACAACTCATATGAAAGTTAATGCCAAATGTGTGCGATTTGCACCACTGATGTTCAATCCAACGTGAACAGGTTATAGTATTAAATAAATCTATGAATTATGACGGGTGTGTCAAAAAGGACGAACACCAAAGAAGGTACACAATTTGGCCTTTCGTTAACGCGCAAGAGCTTTTGGAAGTTGCAACTAAACTACCTGTAAAACTAAATCATCCTGTTATTGATGTGGGCACATAATTGTATGTGTCAACTGTTAAAGGTGCTCTCAACAGATATCCAAAAATTCCTCTCACTAATACGTTTGAAATTCGTTTCTTCTTCAGTTTGAATATAATGAAATTCGGTATGGGGGAGTAGTTTTCAAACGCGGCAACATTGCCAGCATATTATAGCAACGGAAAAAAGCACCTTTTAAAATAAATGTCAATCAAATTAATTTAATCTTCCAGTATGATAATACAAGACCGCACAATGTCAGAATTGTGTTCGAGAGTCTGCACGAAGTCGGCATTGCTTCTATGCAATGCCCAGCAAGGAGTCAGGACCTTAGCCACCTCCAGCAAGGCTGGGTGAACTTGGTGAGCAGATAATCGCTATTTGGGACAATCAGGACCAAACAGATGTCCTGTCCACTATTAACAGCATGGGTAGACGGTGTGAAGCCGTCATTTATACTAGAGGTAGAAATATACGCTACTGAGCCATTTTCTTTAGTTTATTTTGAAGAAGCAGTTGTGACAATTTTTCTTTTTCCTATAAATTATTGAATAAATTTTATTTTTTTAAATAAAACTGCAATTTAAAACACTCCCGAATAAGAACTTATTTGTTGTCATTTATTTACAACTATCAACTATTTTCACATTTTCCAAAGTGATGCGTTATTTTCTGGGAGCAGTGTATATGGTCAAATATTTTGTGCCAAAACTATTGGGACATACGTCAATACATAAATAAAAATGGTCCCATAATATGGACTCCCAAAATTCCTGCCCATAAATTCACCTTTTGCTCTTGTGACCGTTGTGTGTGTATTTCTTGGAAAAAAAACTATCAGAACTTGTAAAGAATTAAGTAAGTTAAAAGTGTGTGGAAAATAATTCTGATATTAGCAGTAGAAAAACCATTAACGTGAAATTAAGTTTATACCATGTAGATCCCCATGGATTAGTGAAGCCAATATGTATATCACGTCTGTACATCTAATAATTAAAACTAATTAATAATAACACAGGTCTGCACTGATTTCGATGTTTGCATAAAATTGACAGTTTTTGAACAATTTCGACCCCCTGATTACGAAAATGATTTTGATTTTACGCTATCACGTCTAGTTTTTTCACAAATCGTTTTTTCTCGAAATTGAAATGTTCACCTAGAATGAATGAATTATTTCAAAATTTCGATATTGTAATATCGGACAACAATATGGATATTCGAAATTTCCTTGTTTTATTTGCGAGTGAGACTGCCGGGCACGAGGCAAGCATTGGACTCAAAAGAAGTGGCCTTTAGGAACTAGACTTGTACCGGGAAGCAATAATAAAAAATTATTTATTTGTATCCTAAAAAAGTAGTATTAGGTACCACCAATGCATATCAAACTCTGTTTGATGAAGCAATTTGTAAAGCCTCTTGATAAAAATGGACAGTGTTTCAAGTATTAATGCACAAAGTTACCAGATCTCTCCAATGCCAAATTAAAAGCGGTTAGGACCTCAAATAGGATCTTTGTACAAAGGTAATGATTGTCAGAATTCTATGAATGTTGTTGAAAGGAATGCCTGGACGCCATTTAAGAACGTCGTAGAAAAATTGCTTGGAAATCGCAAAGATGAAGACTACGTAAATATTGTAAGAATCATGTTTAAAAATTTTCACATCTTGGGATGTAATATGAGTTTGAAAGTGAATTTCCTCTTTTCGCACTTAAATCTTTTTCCTAAAAATCTTGATGCGAGGAACAAGGGGAACGTCTTGATTGACCAAGATATAAAACAAATGGAGAGGTGATATCAAGGAAGATGGAGCGTATCAATGATGATAGACTTTTGCTGGATGTTACAGCGCGATGTACCCAAAAAAAAATATACAGCAGGCAATCAATTAAAAGAAGTTTCCTCACAAAGCGTTAAAGATGACATTCTCATAAGGAATAAAAAATTTAGTTAGATTATTAACCAAGAATTATTATAAACATCTTAGTTTCCTAAATAAATTGCTTAATTTTGTTTTGTTAATTGTGAAAAAACCTGACGTGATACAAAAGATGAATTGTATTTTTGTAATCAGGGCTCCAATGTGATACAAAATCAGTTATCAAAATCAAAACATCGCTTAAAAAGTTTTGTTTTGCAGGCCTGTGTAATTTTCTGTGATTATTAATATACATATTAATTATGTAGATATACAAATTGAAGCCGGTGGAAATTTTTTGTTTTCGTTCAGTCGTTAGTTTAAATCAAATAACTTTAATTAAATGTCTACGACTAGAATCCTTTCTGATACAGCATTTTCTGTAATATGGAGACATTAAATATCCGAGTTTCTCACCTGTGCCTGTGCCTAGAATATAATTCGAATCCCATTCCAAACAATTGCACCGTAACGTATATGTGCTTTTTTGTTGTATAACAACCCTGCACTGATTATATTCAGTGGCCCCTTCGTTTCCTGTTGAATGACAACACATGTGTAGGAGGTTAAATGAGTTTAATTTCGTTGTTAAATTAACATGCGTTCAACGTACAGGTTTTAATTTGGGCTTCTTTCTCTCCCGGAGCGCAACCTCCTGATACGCAATGTCTCCACCTAGTAATTTTACCGACGCCACAGGTAACGCTGCACGGAGACCATTTACCCCAGCGGTCCCACTTTTTTGGTCTTCTGTTTTCTCTTTTGCTCGGAAAAGCCGGGTCGGGATGCATAACTACGATTTGTGTTGCCGCACGTTTGTGTTGGATGATGCGACAGTCTTCACTTTTCTTAGTATGACACAAGGCAAACAATAAGAAAAGCACACAAAGAGTACGTAGTGTCATTTTAATGTTGACAGAAGTAGAATGGAATCTAGATCTAATTTACTATTAATCACTGAATTTCGTGGAAAAAATGAAGACAAATTATGTTGTTGCCGTAAAATTTTGTATTCCTATTGGAAGGAAAAGCATAATAGACATTGCTTGAATTTACTTATAGCTAGGAATGAACAACAACTAGACTGTGTTGTGTCAAATTTCATTCTTCTGTCTTTACTGACACATCTCTTTACTAAAATTTCAGAGTTCTAGGCTTGGCTGAGTGAATTACGATTCTGAAGCTTGCAAAGAAGTTCATGGCATAAAACTTTAATAATGCGTTGTATTTTCATTTTGGAGTATCAAAAGTAAGAGGCGCATAGAGAATATTAATCTGTCGATATTAAGGTCTCTGCAGGGGTGGGGCGTTAAGTCAATAAGATTTTTTAATTGATGGTAAATATTAATGTTTCACGCCACGTCCTTGATGGTTATCAATCACCACGGTTCTATCGACGAAAATGTCCACCTCTCGATATTCTCATAAATATGTTAACTAGAAGGTTTCACGTTTAATTTTCCAGTGGAAAATTGGATTTTTGTTTTGCCTCACCCCTTTCATCCAGCGAGCAATGACTTTTTATTCCGTCCGTTCTTAATTATCCAGTCAACCGATAACCGAACTGTTTTATATCTCAATCGGTATGGCCAAAATCGATGCCTCCAGTTCATCGGCTCGAGCGCAAAAAATTTATGGCTCTTTAAATTACGCAACTTTCTAACCTGACAATGCTTTCAAACAATCGTGCACGCTCCAAATTTGTTACATTGTGACATGTATCGGATTTTGTGAGTCTCACCAGCTGAATTTAGGTGTACGAGTGCATCAGACCGATCGCGAAATTTTAGGTTTGAGACATGTTAAGTGAAATGAAACTTGACTACACTCTAATTATCTAAACTTTAAAGAGAATTTTTACATAAGTACGCAAGTTATGCTTTCTACGGCTTATAATGTAAAGCTTGTTTCAAGCAAGAATTGAGAACTGTAATTTTTGTCAAATTTCCCTACCCCCAAAAGATACTAACATTGAGAGTAAGTCTGCATCGACTAAAACATCCTGGATTTTTTTTTTACCTAAACAAACTTCTTCTAAACGCGTCTCAGATATCCAGATGTTCATTTATAAAGAAGAACTAAATTTCAACAACAATTTAATTGCATTTTATTTTGTTTGCTTGCTGTGAAATATGGCATTGTAAAAATTCTTTATGGTACAATTTTATTTAGTGTATTCAAACGTCAGTTTTACTTATTTTAAAACTGTATTTATTTATACTGTGTGGTATATTATTAAAACATTCTTATTCTTTAAGTCCACTGTTTTAATACTTTTTGCACTCACCTATTTTTGCACACAATTTATTAAGAGGTAGGTTTATTTTTTTAACAAAAAATAACTTATACTCGTATTATGAAATAACTTACTGTTACGACACGTTCTAATTAACCTTTCTTGGTAATCATTCTTGCTTGATGACTGCACATGGCATAGAGGTCTGTTGAAGAGGAAGTTAAACGCCCATCATTATTGTAACTGAAAGTAACAGATGTCAGTTGGATTCTCCATGCTGTCAAGCTTACTCGAAAGTACTTAAAAAAATAAGAGGTAATCAGTAAAAAAATAAGAGGTAATCAGTAATTTAAAATGAAACTGGTAATTAAACGGAGTGTTTCATTAAAGAAGATACAGGGTGATCCAATTTTTTTTTAAAATGCTCTAGCAACTTTATTTCTTGTCCGATTTTAACAAGCGATATATCAAATGAAAAGGCGTTTAAGGGACCATGAACTGCCATATAATATTTATTTTTTAAAGAAGCAGTTTAAGTGGGGTGATATTTAACTTTCTTATTTTAAATAGTGACATATGTTTTTCATTACTTATTTTTAAAGTCACTATTTTTCTAAACATTGCTGTACAAAAATATTATTTGTTTTTTGAAAAAAAATTAAGAAATAAAAATGATATTTTAATGAAAAAGCGATTAAAATCAAGTTGCTTTGTGAGACCTGTCAGCCAGAGCATTTGTTACACAATGAATTTGACAATTCAGTGGCCTGTGCACTTTTTTCACACTCAAAATACGCTTGTAGCATATCGGTAATTTCTTCAAAGGTATTCATTTTTACTCACGATTACGAGGAAATACAATTTTAACAACTTCTCAAATTCTTTGCGTAACAAATGCTGTAGAAAGCAACTTGACTTTATTCGCTTTTTCATTAAAATGTCTCAATTATTATTTACATATTAAACATTTTTATTTCTTCATAACTTTTACCTTGACGCGGCACATTGACAAATTCAAATTATTATCTATCTTTTCGGACAAATCAAAGAAAATTTGTAGTCTGTTTCGGATTCCGAAGATGACTTGTTTAACTATGTTTTACACTATGTTGAAGATTGAGTTCTTGTTTGTTGTTGATGTTTCACGAAATATATTTTTTTTTACCATAGGCTCAATTTCTTGTTTTTTTAACTAGGATTTGCTTATACATACTTTGAATACTAGTTATGAATTTCTGTGGAATCTGCACCAACATATAAATAATGTCAGTGCTGTCACCACGGACGTCATTGAAAACGACTATACAGGTGTTTCTGAAATACGTGTGTTAATTTTAACCAGGAGAAGAACGCGCCAAATCATGGAACTTTTCTCTATAACATTTTTACGAAAAAGCGCAATACAAATTGATTTAAAATTTGGAATAAATTAATCTTCAAAGTGTATACCCGCCTATGGGTAAGGGCGAAAATTTTCTGTTGTGATAGAAACAGAGCTTTGTTAAAAAGTTCCATTGTTATAGAAAAAAATAAATAATCAAAATTTAGATTCTCATGGTTTTAAAAATAGAAACTAGTTAATCACACAAAACGACTCGTTTGGTAAAAATTGTGGGGCAAAAAATCTTGGAATACTTTTACGAATTTTACAAAATGTTATAGAGAAAAGTTTCATAAATTGGCGAGTTCTTTCACTGGTTAAAATTAACACACGTATTTCAGAAACACCCTGTATTATAGGTTTTGAATTTCAATTAAAAAGATAAACACATCAAAGTGTTAATTGTTTTGTAAATTACATTTCCACTAAAGTAATTTTATTTATTGATACACTTTCAGGTGTTGAATGTTATGGATTGTATAATGAAATGTGAAGTAAGAGGTGTAGTTCAAGAGTGAAGTTCTTCAACTATGTATGTGAATGTACAGCGCGAGTGTCCATTCCTTGAATGAATTTCCTTAAATCTAGATCATGAATTTTTGAAAAAATCCTCGGACAGGTTAGTTTGATTTCTAAATTGTAATCTTTTGCCATAGTTAGACTTTTCATTCAGTGGAACATTTTTTAAGTCGGTCAATTAAAAGAAAAAAATTTTCAGTAAATTTTAGTACAAATAACAATCCCTCATCAAATAAGATTCTCAAAGTTAACTCCGCCAACTTTTTGACTGATAACTAAACGGTATTCAAATTTGTTTCGAGTAACCCGTGATTCAATTTACCGAATTGCATGTCTAATTCTCACCCGTTAAGTTATCCAAATCTGCAAAATTTCTCATCGCTTTAATCGACCGATTTAAGAAAATGCTTTCACTATTAATAGTAATTAGGTAGACGATAAAAGACCATTCATAAATAAATGACATTTGACTCCTACTGTTATTAAATTTGTTTAGTGCCCCAATCCTCCCACGTATTCTTAAACACTAGATAAATGTAAAATGTTACAGTTACTTGAATCATTACAATGTGTAAATGTATAATTTAATATACAGGGTGGTCCCAATATAACCTGCCAGAAGAAATCCTGTTATAGGTGACGATGAGTAGAATTCATACACAAAAATTGTTTCTAATAAAAGTTTTATCGTTTTCGAGATAAAAATAATTCAAAATTTGGTCAAAATTTGCTGTACGCTAATGAGTTAATTGGGTTCAAAAAAGGTAATTCTGGTTGCTTGGCTGCAATTTCTTTAGCAACGGTACCCGTTACACCTATGACATTTGTCCAGTTTAATGTTAAATTTGCGTATTCTACAAAAAGTTATGAAAATCGCAAAACAAGAATACGCCGCTTTGCATTTACTCTATGGCGAAACACACGTGGTAATTCAAGAGCGGCAAGGCGACTATACGGTGAGCGTTTTCCTGAAGGAGTCCTTCTGCCCCGTTCTACTTTTGTGGAGGTACAGCTGCGTTTATGTGAGACTTTCTAACTGGTTCCAGTACGATGGCGCCCCCGATCCTTCGATTTCATCCCTTTGGATTTTTATTTTTAGGGCCACACGAAAGATTTGGTATACGAAGTTGAAATAATAATAATAGAAGACTAACTCCGGGAACGCATAACAGACATCAGATTCGTAATAACCCAGAAATGCTGAATTCTGTTTATGAAAATTGGTACCGCCGGCGGCGAACTCATTTGTGTATAAATGCCAAGGGAAGGCACAGAACATTTATTATAAAATAATTTTTCTAATCTAGTTATTATTCTTAGTTAAAGTTGAAAGTACGAATATGTAAAATGTAAATAATTTATTCAATACATCATTTTGACTGTTTAATCACAATTAAGACGATACTCTTATTACACAGTTCTTCCACAATTTTGCACACACAAGCTCTACGTTTATTTACTCATTGAGGAACACCACTTTATTCATCTCAGTCTACAAAATCAGCTTTTGTACCTAAATAACCTGATGAATTAACACACACACAGAGAGTGTGCAGTATTTTCAATAAATGTCATTAATTTAATTCAATTTGTCAGATTTGTCATAAACGATTTAGGTATGTTGCTTAGATACTGTCATCTTTACAAACACCAACAATTAATTTCTGACTAGGTATGTATTTTTGTGGTCAGCAGCGTCGAATGAGTGTGGATAGGGGTTAATTTATCCCCATTATTTTGGACCTAATAAAAAGGGGTTTTCCGGACTTGTTAGAGCCTTCTAATGACCCAGAATTTTTTTGGCAGGTTATATCGGGACTATCCTGTATAGTATGATCAAAAAGTCGGCTACTCTGCCGTAGAATTAAAAAGCTATCTAGGAAGTTATTTATTTCAATGATTTTTGACATTTATTTGACAACTTTCAAGTTAGCATGTTATAATTCAAAATGTTTCATATAATTTTTATTATTAAATCATACTACAGTAATGGAAATCGTGGTGAAAATGGTGCTTGGATTTATTCGTCTCGTTTATGTTTAAACGAGTTCCGTGAGGGATTAGCACTCCTTTGAAGTACACATAAAAACTACGGATAGTAGAAGTAAATAATTCTATAGATGGTTTTTACATTTAATGGCTACCGCGATCCAAAGACTTTTTGATCATACGATATTTCTAGCACATTTAATTACCAATTTTAAACTGTAGTTATAAAAAATTCAAAAACGGAAAAATTCTCTATTCATTTTTGCCTAGTTTATTTGCATATTCGTTTATTTTCCTTATTTAATACCCACCTATCTAAAATTTGCGTTTTCTATTTGAAAGTTTTTATAAATGCAACATTTTTATGTCTTTTTTATTATCATAAGTACAGGGTTGCGATTATGTACGGATCGCTAGAACTTTGAAATTTCAAATGCACTTAAGGCTCATTAGAAGCTACATACTTATTGCGAGTAAATTAAAAACAAACAAAAAATCCATAAGTTTTCAAAGTACAAAGCCAACTTGATTTTTTTAAATGGGAATATGGATTAAAGGGGGCATCATTAAAAAGCTTATCTTTTGTAGAATTAAATGATATAATAGGGTTTAGTGATTTGTTCGACAGAATAGCAGAAAAAAATTAAAACTTAATTAAAACAAAATGAAAACACGTAAGTGAAGCAGCATTTAAATTCCGTAAAAAATTAGAGAAAACCAAACTTATGGGAGTAGAGAATGTCGCGATTCAATTATTTCATTTCTCATTGAAACATCTGATTGAGAATATTAAAATTTTGTAAATAAGAGGAGTACCCACAGTCCATTCTATTTAAGAATGCAGTAGATGTCGCTTCGAATGGAGAACGTTTCACACTGAAGAACGCGGCAAATTTAAATTTAAAAAATTAACAAAAAAAAGCCATAAAGGAACTTACGATAGTGGTATTCTAAAAACAAAACTGTAGTTTAATGATGCGTTTGAAACAAATACTCGATAAGTTTGACACTAACAACCAAAAAATCCATGAAACATCAAAATTTGACAGTAGTTATCAAAAATCGAGCATTGCCTTGTTGTAAACTTTTCTCTCATTTTGACCAATCAACTTCGGGAAAATAGTCCCAATGCTATTCTACACTGCATGCATAGATGGAATAGACTTTAGTTGGATACATAAGTTTGATATTTGAAACTTTATCAATCAATTAGGTATACAGTAATTGCTTTCTAAGTTTTGTGCTCTTAAAATTTGATATCGTTTCACACACCTTGCAATAAATGCTTTGAATGAAATTAAAATGACAAAACTAAGCGAAACAACGAAAATCTAATAAAATGTTTCATGTAATACCGTAAGAGCAAAAAAAATGCCATCAAGGATAACTATGAAAAAGAAAGTGCTGTGACTTTGATTAAGAAATTCGTCATTTGTATAATCCTGAAATGAGTTATTTAAATAAACAATTATAGGCATTATTGCATTTTTCCCTGCAACTTACAGTTGCACAAGCACATCATGGAATGTGTCATAGCTCTCCTTGACGGCATTTTTTTTTGCTCTTACGGTATTTGAACAACAGGTATGTTTCAAAGTTATTTAAAAAATTGTTTCCTAAGATTCTGTCGAACAAATCACCAAACCTTTTATATCATTTAATTCTAAAAAAAAAATAAGCTATTTAAGGATGCCCCATTTAACCCATGTTCCCATTTAAAAAAAATCACGTTGGCTTTGTATTTTGAAAACTTACGGATAAAAAAATGTTCTAAAACATTTGAAAAGTAGCTTTCAGTGAGTCCTAAGTCTGTTTAAAATTTCAGGGTTCTAGCTTAAACCATTTTAGCAGCGCGGAGCCAGTTCCATACATAATCACAAGCCTATATAATGTTGTTAATGTTACTGTCCTAATGGAATGGCACACTGTTATACGTCCAATATTTTGAAAATTTCATTCAACTTTTTATTTTTCTTAATACAAAATGTTTCTCACAAGACAGTGTTTTTTGAGCAACCCCCCGATTGAATCAGGAACGTTCGTGACCATTTCAGATTACCTAGATCACTACTTTTAACATCGTTCCTACATTACTGTTTTAACGCTTGGATATGCTTCTAAACCTACGTCCAGATAATAATTCAGCTCTTAAATTCACTCGTGATACTGTCACCTACAATTTTTTGAATTAAAAAATGTATGCTTTGTTATAAAATAATACAGGTTGTCCAAGTGTACCATACTTTATTTTTTGTGAGGTTATGTATGATGTGGATGTTTCTGTCAAATTTCGGTCGGATCAAAATTTATTTTGGCTGTTGTTGGGTTGTTTAAATTTAAAAAAGACATGCAACATTAAATAGAAAAACTAGAAAATCTCATTAGAACAGTCAATTGCTTACTTTTATTTGGCTTTAAGTACTTGTTCTCTTTTGTGTTTTTTTTCGAATTGTTGACAAATTGTAATTGACACTGTCATAAAAATTTGGCGGGGTTTGTATTGCTGCAAGGTAGTCAACCAAGTGCATTGAAAAGTACTAGAACAGCTTTATCATTTTAATCAGTGCTACAACTTGACGGAACCTTGATAGTTTGGATGTTTTTGGAATTCACTATAGTAATTGTATTCAATGTATCACTTTACGCGTTTTGTGTAATCTTTTTAATTTTTATTTTTGCTCATTGGTGTAATTGTTTTCAATAGTGAAACAGAATTCACAACAGAAAATTAATACCTATTTAAGAATGTCTCAAATTTTAATATGTTGCTATTTCAAGAATGGCAACTTGGTGATGTATTTTTTATGGAATATGTATACATATTTATGCGTTTTTTGCCTCTTAAATTCTTGCTTTTATTTAGCATTGATTAGACATTAATATTCATTAAATTGTACGATTATTGACAATTTAATTTTCTTATGAATTATGAATTAAACTTTAGATACTAAATTAAGAAAAGAGAAACGAAAATATCGACGTTACGTGCAAAAAGTAATCAAATTCGTTAACAGTTGTATTTGATCAATATTGCAACACTTTGACTGTCTTGACTGATTGAAGAGTAAATTGTATCATGTTAATTGAAACGCCAATTCAGTGCGCGATCTATTTAAGCGGGAACTGAAAATGTATTCTGTATGAATCTTCTCTCATGGTCAGTAATGGATCTATTTACCATGTGTCTTGTTTGAAAACTGTGATATATTTATTCGTTCTAATTTTCTTGACATGATACCCAAGTGCGTGAAATAATACTGTTTTCTTGTTGCCACAGTGGGTAATAGGAAAGGAAGCGATTCATTTTATAAATGGATGTTGGCCAATCTAAAATTATATCTGTTGATCTGATTGACTAAGAGTTACAGTTGCGTTGACGATTTTTTTTTCCATATTTGGTACAATTTTGGTCAGAAATTTGGTTACCAATTAACATGTTGAAATTCGAGCGATTTGATTTGTAAATTATTTACGATTCATGAACATTGATTATTTTTTTGTGCGAAAGGAAAAGCATTAACCGCAACTGGTTGTAACCCAGATAGTGAAATTTAATTTTTGTCCATGTCATCTCAATATAAAATTTAATATAAGGTTCCTTTCTCTATTCTTATAAGGATCTCGTAAGCGGAACACTCGGACTGCATTTCACATCCGCAGAATTGGCAACCAACCCCAGAGAACAAACAGGAAACGTGCTGACAGGTTATCGAAAAACAGGTTAGGATAAGGGTTAAAAATAAGGTCGCGCCAACTTAGAAAATCTGGTATTGGCAAAATCATGCCCTACGACCTAGAAGGGCAGGCGTGACGTGTTTTATGGCGCAATTAAGCGAACACATCGTTGTTGACGGCAACGTAAAACCCCCGTTTAATTCGTTTCGTTTAATGTAAAGCCGGCAGCAGATAAGGTGTGATGTTAACGAACATGTTTGTTTTACTGTTTCGTGTTTTACGTAATCGTAATTCATTTTAGTTGCTCTCTATTTGATTCACTTATTTTCATAAACATCGGCGGATTATATGTTCTATTGCTGTTTCTCTAAACAAAAAAAAAGTTCATTAATCTGGTTTTGCTTCCATTAATTTTAATATTCCGCGGAACGAAACGCCAAATACATATTTAATTTCTGTTAAGGGTACGAGTGAGATGACCTAAAGTGTTGAAAAGCGAATTGAAAATTTTGGAAATTATTAATGCGGCGTCTCCTAAAAAAAGCCTACAAAGTTATCGAAAACGTAACAGTCTACTTTTTACCCCAGAAAAAAATAAAATCTTAAGGTTGACAATGTGACTACATTGTTTGAAATATTAGTAGATAATTTCAGGACTAAAAAATTGGGATGGGGCCGAGTCGAAGACCCGGCCTAGTAACTTGCCCGACATCAATTTAAACCAATCTGAATTGACCCGAGATACCTACCCTGTCCGTGTTAACTCACATAAGTCGTCTTCTAATTTTTGCAAATAGTAAATATCATTTCCAACATAAAAACACATGCCCTTTCAACTGGTAATGTCAAATTTCCATGTCACCTCATTATTTTTTCGAGCAACCCCCACTCTCTTCCACCCCTCGTAGTCGGATTGACACCAAACTCTATTCGGTGGTCACTATTACAGAGTTATTTCCAATGGCAAGATCCGAGATTATTTTGTTAAAAGTTTCAACAGTTGTCGCCGTCGATCTATGAAGTCGTAAATAACTTTATAAATCCGCCATATTGCAAAAATCAGCAAATGGTAAACATCGTTTCCGACGTAAAAACACATGCCCTTTCAAACGGTAAAGTCAAATTTCCATGTTCCCTTATTATTCTTTCATCCTACCCCCACCCTGTTCCACCTCCCGTGGTCCGATTGACACCAAAAGCTTTTCAACTCGAGAGACTACGGGTAAGTTTGTGTTGGTCAAATTTGAAAGCAATCGGTCAAAGCGTTTTTGAGTAATCGTGGGAGAACGAAAAGTGGGACAGACAGACGGACAGAGATCATTCTAAAAACTTCATAGACGTGTTCAGGGGACCTCAAAACGTACAGATCTGATGAAATTAGCAATTCGAAATTTTGGACCGATCACAATAACTTACCCACCTTTGGTCGGGTAAGTTAAAAATTGTGTTTAATTATGAAGCGAAATTATGAACTGTAAAACTCGTTTTAAAATATGTATTAATGAAATTTAAAAGTTACAGTTTTGTCAAATGGACATTTTTATTGCTTGTGTTTTTTCTAACCGGTTTAGTTTTCCTTGATCGTCTTAGTTGGATTTGAACCAAGTTTATATCGCGACAGATACGTACACCATGCACCTTTCCCCCAGACCACGAACTCCCCTTAATCTTGATCTCTTATCGGAGCAGTGTGTGAAGGAGTTAATTTTGCTGCCGTCAAACATTCATTTGCAAATAAGTGAGTAATGCAGTGTAAACAAAATGTTAATTAGTTAGTGCCGCGAAAAGTTCACCTCACTTCAATTGAACCTGAAACGTGAATTTCAGATATTCTTGTTTAAAATAAAACATTATCTTGTTATTACTAGGGCCCGGATTTTAGGCAATTAAAAAGTCGGAAATAGGTGCCTAAAATAGTCCCTTAAACTACTGCAAATAGTCCCTTAAAAACTGAAAATAAGCCATACTAGGTCCTTAAAGTTGTGGTTAATTAAATTAAAAAATGTGTTTTTAAAGTTTTAAGTAGGTACACACAACAAGATATTTACTAATTATTTTTTATTAATTAATATACAATACTACAAGTTTGTTAGTTATTTACATTGTTACGTATTTACATTGCATACAAGATATTGCTCTAAATTTTCTACTTTAAAACATTGTCGGTTATCCACCAAAATGGACTTATATTTTGAAAAACTTCTTTCTACCTCGCAAGAGGTAATGGGCGCAAATTTGTAATAAATTTCTTCCATTTTGGTGTCATGTTCCGGCACATCTTCACCTCTAAAAATTCTTGCCAATTCTAGAAGAAATTTGTATCCAGGATTTTTTTCAGTAACATCTTCAAGTTTTTTTAATGCTACTGCTGCTACAGGGCCTGGAGATTTTTTTAGGGAGGTAAATACGTTTTCAACAATTTTGATTGAATCGGTTAAAGGTAACCCATTTTTTTCCAATTGAGTAATACTTTCGCAGATTATTTTAAAATTACTGCGAACATAAATTAATTGGTTTTTTATTCCGGGTTTCTTCATTATAGACTGTGCTTTTTGAATAGCAACAGCAGAACTTCCATCAAAGGACATGACAACCTGTGAGTAGTTAAAAACAGTTTAACAATCAATTAATTTGCTTATCTTTTATATACTTACTTCTTTAATGGAATCAAAGTGTTCGCTGTAAAACATAGCAGCCTGAAGCCATGTTCCCCATCGTGTTAAAATTGGCTGTGGAGGCAGTGGCATTTCTTTTAGTTTTTCTTTGTACATTTCAACTCTCAAAGGTGCCTTAACGAAAATTTTTTTCACGTTCGAAATTAAATTATCCACATCTTCATATTGATAGCGAATTTTTTCAGCCACTAGATTTAAAGCATGCGCTAAGCATGTGACATGCACAATTTTTGGATAAAACACCTTAAGGTGTCTACCAGATTTTATCATATATGGTGCTCCATCCGTTACAAACAAAAGAAACTTTTCAGCAACAACTCTGGTACTCCACAAGATTTCTACGCATAGAAATTTTAAATCAAAATAAATTTAAAAAAGTGAAAAACCCTTACCTAAAGATTGATTTACGAATCTAGCTATTGTCTCATGATTTGTTCTTTCTAATTGTTTAGACGCCAAAAGATAAGATTTTCCAGGTTCATCTTCTGAAAGTTTCCCAACCAGACAATTCGCCACATATCGCCCAAGTGCATCTGTTGTTTCGTCAACTGAAACCCATATGTTAAAAGGATCCAGCTCATTCCGAATGCGGTCAATAGTCTAAAAGTGAAAATAATTTTAAATTAAATATTAAAAGATAGTATGTTCATACATCTTTGTAGCATTTTGGTAAATAATTTTTCCGTAAAGTAGACTCATCCGGAATTTTTCTACCACAATATTTTGTCAGAAAATTCTGAAACGCAGGATTTTGTAGTTTGTGCCATGGTATATTGGCAGCTAAAAAGACGTTACAAAGTTCCATATTGAATGTACTATTTGCCGATTCCTCCAAGTTCTGTGTCAGCAACGTTTGCCGAAGCGGTGTCATAATGTTCTCTTTATGGATGGCCGTTTGCTCATGCTGTTGCAAGTGACATTTTTTTTCGCATATAAACTACAAAAAATAAAATTTTCAAATAAGTAAAAAATATAAAATGACATATTTTTAATTATGCTTAACTTACCAGTTTACCACAAGCTTTACAAAACATTTCTCGGGTTGATTTTATTTCATATAAATCTTTCTTGCTTGTCCACTGTAATATTTTTTCGCGTAAACTAATTTTTTGTTTCGGCATTATGTTCACTTTAAACAGGTTCACAAGAAACACGACCACTGCACGGAGATAAAGTAAACGAGAAATGACAAATTTGTAATGCTTATATTTACGTCTCCCACCAAATTTCAGAGGAGATGGTTAATTTTATATTTCTTAAATTTTTAGAAAATGACACCCTTAAGGTTTCTCTTATTGTTTCACTTCGGGATTTTAATTTTCGTTTTTATGGCAAGGACCATTTTATAAACGTTAAAGCTTCTAACAATACCTAAGTATCAGAAAACATTAGACCGCGTATACCTGCACCCCTTCGAACAGAGGCAAACAGATAAACTCTGTAATTTATGCCAGTCCAGTCTAATGGTTTGTGGTACTTAGGTATTGTCGGAGTATTTACCGCTGACATCATGGTCCCAACCGTAAAAGCGAAAAAGTAATTCCTGTATTGTACTGCACTTTGTACATTTCAGTAATTACATCTCCTTAAATTTTAAAATCATAAAGCATTGTAAATTTTATTGAGGTACCACTTTTACATTTTCAATACCGTAAACTTCCCAGAATTCGAAAATTGGGAAAAAACCGCAAAAATGAAATTGATTTTTGGTCATTTTAGGCATGTTCAGGCAGTTAAAAGGTAAAATAGGTATTTAAAGGGCATTTTAGGCCGAATAGGCAGAATCAAATATGGCTCTAATTACTCTAATTAAGCCAGAAATCATTTATAGACAAGTTTCATACATGTGCCTTAAAAAATAAAAATAGTCCATTTTGCCTAAAATCCGGGCCCTAGTTATTACTATTAATATCATTTATCTACTTTGAGTTACAAATAGGCTCATTATTATACCGAAAACAGTTTAATAATGAAGCATATTATTAAACTGTTTTTGGTAACTTTTAGCTTTTGTTATATTGGTAACATCAGCCGTTTGACGTCAGGCGTCAAGGTAACGAATGAAGCTACGAGGTAAATTTAGTAAATATAACCTTACATTTTTGTGAAAAATTTCTATTACCAACCCACGCAAAAGTCCCTAGTCTAATATGAAAGCTTGAGAAATTTCAGGGATTAGTAAAGCAAAGTAGATAAAATAGCATATTACACTCGTTTAATATGACGTATTATCACATTCGTTCCGTTAAAGAATTTAAACACACTCATGTGATAATACAACGTCTTGTTAAACTCGTATAATAATATATTTACTATTAAAACCCGTAACTTGCGTGATAGATTTTTTTATGTGCAATTCACGGTTTAGGAATGTGAATGATTTAAACAAAGTTCATGAGTTTCCCAAATACATACTCGTATAATATGTGTTGGGACAAATGAATAAAGATTCAATGTAATATATGTAGTTGATCTAAGTATCAATACCAAATGTGCAAAAATTGGGGGGTGGTATTTAAATATACCGTTGGGAAACAGGAAGGGGTAGAAAAATGAAAATTATCGGACAATATTTCTTTCAAGAAAAAATTGACCTGTCAGATTTCTTTTTCGAAAAGTCCAGTGGTGAAGAAAATATATAAGTTTGTACTATGGCGGACAATAAATTTAGGCCGGGCTATCATTGCCTTGACATCAAAATGTGAAGCTGGCATTATGTTCAACTAACCCCATTTTCGATTTTTGTCATTGTTGTCATCGTGATAGCGATAATCAAAATTAAAAGAAGCGTGCACCAGAGAGAAGTGCTAGAGTGCCAACACTTTAAGGAGAACACACCAATAAAGTTGCGCCGCAGACGCAACTACGTTGGTCGAGTCCATTCTTCGATTTTTAGGGAGGGAAGGTAGAACCGCTTCGCTTACTGGCCATGCGGCGTCAGAGGCGTACGTTCATTCGTGATCTGCTTTGCCAGTGTTCGTTTCGTTGTTTCGTGATTTCAAGGTTGTTTTGATTGTATTGATAAAAACGGTATCACAATAATTCAAATGAAAACGTATGCCCCCATTTCTGAACGCAAGTGATACGCCACTGAACAAAACTTCACGGACAGATTTGGATGACTCAACGTGTTCTCCTTAAAGTGTGCGGACTTTACTACAAATCAGTTATGACTTATGCTAGCGCGTCATGATCTGTAAGTTACGAAAAGGGCGAAGCTTGAAAACCTTCAGTTTGACAAATTGACACATCAGTCATAAGGACAATAAATGTTCGCTTGCATTGACTTTTTTGAAATGTCAGAAATTTGCCGGCCTAAATTTATTGTCCGCCATAGTACATATTTCCATTATTGCAAACTTTTGGCGTGCACTGTAAGGAATAATGTACTATCTAAAATGCGTGTGTTAATTTTAACACGTAGCAGAGCTGGTTAAATGAAACGTTTTCTCTGTTTGAATTTTTTACGAAAATGTGTCGCAAATTAATTTAAAATTTAGAATAAATTCGACATCAAAATGTATATCTGTCTATGAGTAAGGGCGAAAATTTTCTGTTACAGAAATGGAGACTTGTCAAAAAAGTTATTGTTATAGAAAAAATTAAATAATTAAAATTTTAATTCTCATGGTTACATAAAACGACTCGTTTGATATAAATTGGGGGGCAAAAAATCTTGAAACATTTTACGAATTTTGCAAAATGTTATAGAGAAAAGTTTAATAAATTGACGAGTTCTTCCACTGGTTAAAATTAACACACGTTTTTCAGATATCTCCTGTACTGTATATCAAATTATACTTGAACTGCATATTTTTTTAAAGATAATCTGCATTCCGTTATATTTGTGTATTGTGTATTGTAAGTATCATTTTAAAGTTTTTTTTTGTTTTTCAGTTTATTTTTAATAAATTACATACAACGTGTAACAGAAATAAGTACATTAATTTTAACCAGTAACAGAATTCGTCATGATGAACAATTTTTCTATGTACCACTTTTTCCAAATCGGCAAATTTTTTTAACATCTTCCCCCCCCATAAATTAACGAGCCGTTCAGCCGTTTACGTAAGCCTTCTAAGCACAGCGACCAGGTAGCGTGGTCTCCAGGGCGGGTAGCGAAATTTGTGAAAAATTTTAAACAATTTTAACTCATTAGCAAGAACGTTTACAAAAAAATTTTATTTAGAAAAGTTGTTGCTCTTGATGAGTTTTATTACCAGTTAAAATTAATGTACTTATTTCTGTTACACGTTGTATATAGGGCTATTCACATAAGAATACGAGCTGTACTAGCCTAACATGCAACCCAAATTACATTTACATTACAAAAACCATGGTGCCGGTAGTGTAATGTGGATTGCATGCATGTTAGGCTCGTACTCATATGTGAATAACCCTGTATACAGGATATAATCTGCCAGAAGAAATCCAGTAATAGGTGACGATGAGTAGAACTCAATGTTTCTAATAAATGTCTACTTCGTTTTCGAGATAATAGTAGTTTATTTAACGAGTTTGTGTGTAAGTTGGGCCTTTTTTGGCATGAGTGGGTCAGTTTAAAACGCGAGTGAACGAGCGTTTTATAGGCCCACGAGTGCCAAAAAAGGCCCAATTTACACACGAACGGGTTGAATACAACGTTTTTTTGTCCGGTCGTCCATGTTTCTAGTCAATAGCGCAATTGATTTCCAAATTCGTACAATCAAAATTTTTCTACAATGATACAATCAAAATTTTATGATAAATTATTTCCGATTTATTTGTATCGATTTATAAAGAAATAATCATTAAATACAGGGTATTAGGTAAACGTCCGGCCAAACTTTAACGCGAGCTACTGGCTTCATGTAGAACTCGGAAAAAATATTTAAAAAACTCTGTCAAAAAATAAATTGACATTTAATTTTTGGCGTACGTTTTATAAAATATGATATACAGGGTGTATTTTTAAAATATGCCGAAATTTTACCTACGAGGTTGTGGGACAACGTAGAAGACTAAAAGCAGTTAAAAAAAATTGTCCTTCAAAAATTAAATGTCAATTTATTTTTTGACAGAATTTTTTAAATATTTTTTCCGAGTTCTACATGAAGCCAGTAGCTCGGGGTTAAAGTTTGGCCGGACATTTACCTAACACCCTGTATATAAGTTGACATTTTTAATCGGATCTTGTTTTGACTCAAGAGTTGATCGCTTTGCGTTAGCATTGGTGGTGAGCCACGTGGTCGTCTGAACAATGGTTGACACTTCGGCATTAATAGCTGTTGATTCTTAGTTTTCGCAATGTTTCTCTTTGGAATGCCCGGTAAGGATGGTAATTAAGGGCACCAGCGAATTCCTTAAGTCATTTTCTATCTTTACAGTGGTTTTTTGTCATAAAATCAATGCTTTTTAATTGCACAATTTCAATTTTTATGTGCCCGCGAAACACTTCTCCATAAGATGCCATGTTATTCAGTCCATTTTCGAAAGCCTTTTATTTAAAATTTAACTCGGTAAGGCCCTTAAAAAACTTCAGATTTATATTCCAAAAGTGTTCAACTTTTGATTTGTACACTTTTTGTTACAAATTCAATGGTATCGATGTGACGACCGGACTACTTTAAAAGCTCCAAATCGCTTAAAATCTTTAAAATTAGCTTGACGTTTCGTTTTGACAAGTTGTGACATTTATCAAAATCCGTTCACACAGGAGAAAATTCTCAAATTCTGACAGTGTCGAACAAAAAAAAACAATTGAAAATTTGGTCAAAATTTGTTCGCTAGTGAGTTAATTGAGTTTAAAAAGGTAATCCTGGTTGCTTGGTTGCAGTTACTTTAGCAACGGTACCTGTAATACCTATGACATTTGTCTAGTTTAATTTTAAATTTGCAAATTCTACAAAAAGTTATGAAGGAATCCTTCCGTCCCGTTATACTTTTGTACGAGTACATGCGTTTATGTAAGACTGGTTTTGATTTGACCCCTTTGGATTTTTATTTTTGGGGCCACACGAAAGATTTGGTATACGAAGTTGAAGTAAATACAGAAGACCAACTCCGGAAACGCGTAGCAGACGCTGCGAATCAGATTAGTAATAATAATAACCCAGAAATGCTGAATTCTGTTTATGAAAATTGGTGTACTTTGTCCAGCGAGAGATTGGGAGATTTTAAATTGTATTAAATTAATCCAACACTACAAAATGCACTAGAATACATTAATTAGAGCATAATTTCAGGGCAAAAATGTTACTGCTTGAAGGATATATACAGGTGTTTCTGAAATACGTGTGTTAATTTTAACCAGTGGAATAACGCGCCAAATCATGGAACTTTTCACTATAACATTTTTACCAAAAAGCAATACAAATTGATTTAAAATTTGGAATAAATTAACCATCAAAGTGTATACCCGCCAATGGGTAAGGGCGAAAATTTTCTATTGTGATAGAAACAGACCTTTGTTAAAACGTTCCATTGTTATAGAAAAAAATAAATAATCAAAATCTAGGTTCTCATGGTTACAAAAAATAGAAACTAGTTAATCACACAAAACGACTCGTTTGGTAAAAATTGTGGGGCAAAAAATCTTGGAATATGTACTTTTAACGAATTTTACAAAATGTTATAGAGAAAAGTTTCATAAATTATCGAGTTCTTTCACTGGTTAAAATTAACACACGTATTTCAGAAACACCCTGTATATTTCAAATTTTACGTGCGCTAGGTACTATTTCCTCTACGTAGAATTTAGTGGTTTTTATGTCAACCAATCTCTCGCTGGACCTTTACCGGCGTACTCAAATGTGTATAAATGCCAAGGGAAGGACCATAGAAGATTTTAACATTTATTATAAAATATTTTTTATTATACCTGAATCATAATCCCTGTTTTTGACACTAAAATGCGTGGGAAAAAGGGCCTTTAAAACACTAAAGCTTTAAGGGTTGCTTAGGTAACAACAAATTCACCTACATTTTGACAATGATAAATAGACATTGATACACGATTTATGATAGCAACGAAACAACAACAATTGACTATTTCTATATCAACGATTAATGACACAGATTACCTCGGAAAAGGTATTTCAATTTGCTTTTTTTTGTTAAAATTTTCAGATTTTAGTGCAGGTATAATAAAAAATAGCGTATGATACACGTTTATAAGGGCCTTTAAAGCACTTGCGACGTTAAAAGCACTCCGCTACACGTCGTGCTCTTAAACTCGTCGCGCCTGCTTTAAAGACTTCCTTATAAACTTGTATCATAATATACTATTTTAAATCTAGTTCACAGTTACTTTTTATTAGTTATTTTATTATTGTCAGTTAAAGTTGAAAGTACGAATATGTAAAATATAAACAATTTATTCAATACATTATTTTGACTCTTTAACCACAATTATTACACAGTTCTTCCACAATTTTGCACACACTAATCCTCTACATTTATTTCCACATTGAGGAACACCACTTTATTTATTATTATTCATTTATCATTTGTGTCAGGCTACAAAATCAGCTTTTATACAACCTAAATAACCACACAATGTACAGCGTTTTCAATAATAGTTATTTACACAATTAGTGGGATAAAAGCAATATTACAGGATTCGAGTGTGAAGATTGCAGATGACGAGGGCGTTAGCCCGAGTTCATCTGTAATCACACGAGTTTCCTGTAATATGCTTTAGCCCACGTGTTATGTACAAAATTTTATCTAAGACCCGCCCCGAATTAAAAAAAAAGGTAAATCTAATTTATTTCCGCCAGTTTCATTACACCACTCAGTGGAATAATGACTTACTTATCCCACTGAGTGGGGTAATGAAGCTCACTTATCCCACTGAGTGGAGTAATGCAATGCGTCCGGTAATGAAGTTCCTTATTCCACTCAAATGAGTGGGATAAGTGTCATTTATCCCACGGGATTAGATAAATGTCATTAATTTGATTCAATTTGTCAGACTTGTCACAAACGATTCAGCTTTGTTGCTTAGATACTGTCACCCTTACATACACCAACAATTAATTCCTGATTAGGTACGTATTTTTGTGGTCAGCAGCGTCGAATGGGTATAGGTAGGGGTTGATTTATGCCCATTATTTTGGACCAAATAAAAAGGGGTTTTCCGGACTTGTTAGATCCTCGTAATGACCCAGAATTTTTTTGGCAGGTTATATCGGGATCACCTGTTGTATTATGCTAACTTTGGATCACATTTTTTTTTGTTTGGAACCACAAATGCTACTGGTGCATGCATTTTATTTTAATTGTATGATGATAATGAATCACAATCAAAATGGAATTTCACAACCAAACATTCTGTCGGTCGCGGTCGTAACAAAATATTGGAGTAAAGTTATAATTTTAAATGACGGTGCTGTGCTAGATAACTGTAAGTACATATTTTTTTTCCGTTGGTTCTGCCAACGGATAAAATATTTTTATTATTGAATGTTATACTTATCTATTTTTATCATTCATAGGTATTTATTATTGTAAGAGAATAAATTGGCCGGGGGTTAGTAGTTACTTAATTTAAATTAAAACGAAATAATTTGGTAATTTGACTGTAGTTCTCCGGTTCTCCACGGTTGGTTCTGTACTAAATTTTCTAAAACGACCAGTTCGGGTGGCAAGGGTGTCGGTTGCAGAAATGAAGTGTCTTCAAAGAGCTTTCAAGGACTAGCAGTTATAAACCGACTTGTGCAGGGTTGATTTTCTAAACTCTTGACAGTGAAGAGAGGCGGTTTTCTAAAGCGTATTGATCCACTGATCTATACTAAGCTCTGATTAGCAGTCGTATTACATCCCGATATAAAAGAAACTTACCAGAATTTTTATTTTATGACCAAAATAGTTTGTATCGGTCTCAGTTTTAAACACGAAAAGAGTAGCGTGCCAAACCAAAATTGCAAATGTTTTAGATTCTTGTACAAGGACTGCCATTTGTTTTTGTACGTGTTAAACCGAATCAGATTTTTTATAAATGTATTTGTGACAATATAACGTGTCGCTTTAAAATTTTGTACACATTTATTTTTGGTGCATTTTTTTTGTAAAGTTTAAACTATTCTATCTGTAAATTATTATATTTAAGAACATTGCTTAATTTACATGCCAAGTTAGTAAACATCAAATTGCTCGATTTAACGCAATGGATACTGTAAACATTGAATAAATTATAATTACCATTCCGCATCGTTCGTTGCCGTTTGGCGTAGAAGATCTATGTATGAAAGAACTACTACGAGTACGTTGCTTTTAACTGGTTTGTGGTAAATAAACAGTGGAATAGTTTATACACGATGTTCAATTTCTTTTTAAATGTTAGATCACAATTAATAGTGCTAAAGGAAGGTTGATGTTTCACGATTATATTTAAAATATTTTATAACACGTAGTATGTATGTACATCTTGAATATAAAATGTTTTACATGGTGATCTAAGAACTCCGTATCTTAAAGGCGGCCACACACACAGGGGGAAGAATGTGCAGTTAAAAGTGTACTCTCTGTGAGTACACACACACACACACACACACACACACACACACACACACTACTGCTTCCCCATTAGTTGTGCAGCAAACGTTCATCGTAATGGTGACCAAAAAAGGAAATTTGTCTGATGACAGTGGCGTGCCTTTGTATTGTATTCGCGAGACATATTTCGTAAATCAGATATAATACGGCCCTCAAAGGGGGCCACACACAGAGAGGGAAGAGTCAAGACTTGAATGCACACGCCACGGGGTACAGTTAAAATTTCCTGTGTGTGGAGAAGAATGTGGCACGCGCATTCAAGTCAGTTGGAATCAAAACTGTCTTGATTTTTGGCGTGCACATTCAAACCCGCACGGGGATAACTTTCTGTGTGTGGCGACAAGTCGCTGCATGCTTCGGTTGAAATTCAGTAGCGGCCGTATTATGTCTGATTTACGAAATATGTCTCGCGAATACAATACAAAGGCACGCCACTGTCATCAGACAAATTTCCTTTTTGGTCACCATTACGATGAACGTTTGCTGCACAACTGATGGGGAAGCAGTAGTGTGTGTACTCACAGAGAGTACGGGTTTCACTTAGGACAAGAGTGTACACTTTTAACTGCACATTCTTCCCCTGTATGTGTGGCCGTCTTTACAGTATTAAAACATCTACAGTTTTTTTTAATAACGAGGAAACAACGAAATTAAAGTAACTACAAAGCCTCTGGAGACCAGAAATGTTAATTTGTCAAAACATATTTCATTGGTTGTGCTCAATTATAGTTTCGTGAAGATTCTTGTTTCATAAAAATGGTAAACATTGTACGCCTGAATGATCGGGATAGTTTTTTTTGTTCAACATGTTTTAGGCATTTGCTTGGCGCGGCGTGTCTGCTCTTTTTCCCCGGCTAAATGCTTTGAAAATTGAAATTAGCCTACCGAGAGGTGTTTGAAAACCATATAATTGATTTACTTTGTAAAAGCGGAATCGAAAGATGATTCAATTTCACTATAATCGCAGATCCACTTTAATCCATCGAAAGTGAAAATAACCGCAAGAAAAGTTTAATAAGTAAGTTGGAAGTACATTTAGGTAAATGGTTAAATAAGTTTCCGATTCATTTGACTTGAGATTTTTTGTGAGAAATACCGGACACTATTTACCATAATAATGATACTTCCGCAACCGATTATTTATTATTATTACTATCATTAGAACAATATTCGAGAGTGTGAGAAAATACGTATCCAATGTGGCTTTTCAAATTTAGAAAAGCAATTTATTTGGAAATACGTTTCCAGAAAGAATTTTTTGAATACAATATGCAATAGCAACGATGCAGGTGAGATTGAGTAATTGGTTTATTTCCTCTTGCTTTTGTGGAATTGAATGTTGTGAAGGTCTGCGTGTTCGTGTCTCCTACCGGTTTCGCGGCGGACGACGAGGAATCAAAAGCTTGAATCAGTCGGTTCGATTTGTGATATGAATTTTGATGGCTTATCGGAGGCATTGTCTATGAAACCGGCTCGTATTCCGACTTAAACGATTTTTATTGTAGTGCTGATTGTTCGCTTTCAGGTTCAATAGAAATTTTTTAGAGCGAACAATTCACTAAAAATCTGCACTGTAAAAAGTGTATAAATGTATAAAACAGAACAAATAACAGCAGCAGAGAACTTAGCTAATTGAATGAAGGAATAAAAAGTACTCGTAAAATCAAATAGAGTGGATATGGATTGCTAACAGGCAACAACCGCCAGGTTTTGTTCGCAGCTGAACAACCGGAGTCGAGTAGAAGTATTGTAGATTTTTTTTCTTACACAATTTTTCAAGATAACTTTCAAATATTATTTGCATATTGCGCAACGCGTGCATTTGTCACCGCTAGCGTGTCGCTAATCTTTAAAATAATGTCTCCGGTTTTTAGGAGTTTAGTTTGTATCAATTATTATAATCTACGATGATGACGTGCAAATTTCGTGGCCTTCTGCAATTTTGACGAGGGTGAAAAAACCCGAGTGATGAACTGCAAGGGGAAAAACACCCAGATTTACTATCAATTTGTTATACTCAACGGTTTCGGTGAGGACGAACTCAATGGACGCTTCCTTCTCATTCCTTACAATGAAGACGTTTAACGCGTCATAAAGTCCTTCGACAACGGTTTCATCCCGGATTGTGTCCGATTTGAATGGTGCCATGAGGGTAGCAGGCTCGATAAGCAATTTCTTTCTAAAAAAGGGCAATTTTCCTGACGATGACGCATCTGTTGCTTTCATGAAAGACGTAATCCATCAAAATATGTCATTTTCTGCTTCAACAAGATGTGATTAAAGGAAGGAGCGGTAATTGAACAGAATTAGAGGCTTGAACATGCTTCATAAACTGGAGAAAAGTGCACGAGTTTTACGATCACAACATTAGTTATTAATTAGTATTACTTATTAGAGTAAGTAGCGAAATATCGTATGACGAGAAGTATCCTGCTGTATTAATCCATGCAATATTTCTACATTTAAATAAAAAATATACAACGTACATATTAATCATATTTCTAACACAAACATGAAATAGTATACTTATTGTATATCAAGAGTTGAAAATGAAATGAAATGAAATGAAATCGAATTTTCAACACGTGGTATACACGATATTTTTCCGACGACCACAAAAAAAAACGCTAATATTCGGCATCCCTTCAAACTTCAAATATCATTCGACAGAGCTGCGGACAAAATAATTATGCCGTTGCGCGGAGATAGACATCGTTAATCATCGGCCCGTGTACAATATAAAAACACACAGCTGTCGGCCAATCAGATTTCTCAAATTTTTCATTGTACACGGTTAGGCTGTTCGTTCGTGTTCGTGTTGAAATCGTTTGCAATTTTAAATTTTCACTAAGGAAAAACCGTGTGAAATGTGCCATATTTCACAGTGGTCGTCTGAAAACATTGTTAAAATAATGAGAAGAATTTTTTTCAGTGTTGTTTTGACATTTTTTAAAGACAATTTTACAGCATGCGGAGCGGTAAGTGTAAATTAAAATAAAACATTCTTGCCATTTGCACCCTTTAAAATTAATGTGCTGTGTTAATGTACTCGTGTTACACAAACTGTACCTTAGTGTGAGCAACTAATTTTGTAGATAGAATTACTATACAATTATCGAAATTTCCCGATTAGTTCTAAATTTGCTTATGCGAAAATTTGAGAAAAGAATTGTGACTATTAATTTCTGAATATTTAAGTATTTATACATATCATACTTTATATTAAAAAAGGCAAACTGAAACTTTTTTTTTGAAAAGAAGTAATTCAACATACTATCGTATACTATTTTTATATAATGAGGTCAGAATACCTAGTGGATCACTAAATGCAAGGTGTTTTTTAAATGCTAGTACAAAAAAAAATGGTAATAGGCGAACAAAAAAATGATCTAATAAAAGTCTTTTCCTTTTCGAGATAAATATAAATTAAATGTTGGTTAAAGTTGTCAGTACGCTGGTGAATTAAAGGTAATTAAAAACGTAATTGGGGTTGTGAAGTTACAATAACAATTTTGTTTTGTTCACAGCATTATATATATATATATTCGTATGAAGAAAATTACAATTAAAATTCGAAATTCATAAAATAATTATGGTAAATTATATGTTTTTAATTTGTTGTAGCCAATTTAGGGCGTCTTCGGTAAGTAGATGTAGTTTGGAGAAACCTTGCTGGAATTTAGTAAGGGGACATTCTTCCACAATGTGTTGGATGGTTTCTTTTTCTGCACCGCATTCACAAGAAGGGTTTTCACGAATGTTCCAGTGAAACAACATATTATTGCATTTGCCATGCCCGGTTCTAAAACGATTTAATTTACACCAGATTTTCCTAGGTAGGTCAAATCCCGGAAGTTGTTTTGTAGGATCCTCAATTAGATTTTTATTGAAAATATCTACGTCTTGCCAGGCTGCTTTCCAATAGTCAGATTTGGAAAATGGTATGATTTAACTTATTGTTTACTATTGTTGTGTCTGTGGTGTAAAATGCGCATGGACAGGGTTAGTTTATCTCTACCGTTTTAGATTAAAAAAAAAGTTTTCTGGACTCTTTAGAATCTCCATACGACCCAGTTTTTTTTGTACTAGCATTTAAAAAACACTGGTGTCTGACTGTGAATTGTTAAATTTGAAAAGGTCAGATAACATGCAGAAAACAAGTAATTATATCAGTATACTATTCTCTGGAATTACCTACCACGCGTAAGTGTTAAGGGCAAGAAAGTTTGCAGTTTTGCTAACAAATCCATTTACAAAATTACTAGCCTGCATCACAATTTCGGTTCTAACAAAGGTTGGACTTTATTAAACTCAGTTAGCGTAGGTACAACATTTACTGAGGTGTATATGTGGTTTCAAAAGGACATCCCTTGGACAAGTAGAACTGTTACGACTACAACAATTACACGTAATTATAATAGTTTTGGGAGTTTATTGCTATACACAGATTCAGTATTTAACTCTTCAACAATTTGTGACTTATTTTTATGTATTCACAGTTTTATAACTATAATCATTTTAAATTATTAAAAACGAGAGTATTAACTAATGATTTTACTCGTCCTACTAGTGGGAGTACAGGGTGATTCAAGTTTTACCGCCCGCACGATAAACCCTATTAAAAAATTAATAAAAATTACGAAACGTTAAGGTTACATTCAACACTGTCAAAATTTGAGAATTTTCTCCTGTGTGAACCGATTTTTATAAATGTCACAACTTGTCAAAACGAAACGTTATGAAATTCACGTCAAAAGAAAATTATTACGAGCAGTTTTTGAATTATTCCAATTTTAACATTAAGGCTGGCCGCACACAACAGATTTTTTTGATCGGCCGACAGTTTATTATTTGTTAATAACTTATTAAGCAATCAACTAAACACATTACAGACACTGTATTGACTTTTGATCGGCTGAGAGTTTAGTTGATTGCTAATAAGTTATTAACAAAAAATAAACTGTCGGCCGATCAAAAAGTCTATAGTGTGCGGCTAGCCTTACAGGGAAAAATAACCAAGACTTACAACTACACAGAGAGAAAAGGTACTTTGGAACAAACAAAATTTATTTAGTGTAAAAGAATCTGTTGTTTCTATATGGGCAAGGAAATATTTGTTTCTTGCTTTAGTTTTATTTATTTGACTTTCGAAAAAGAATAATTAGTTAGAGTAAGACAAAATTTATTTTGAGCAGAAGAAAGTTTCCGTTTCCTACCAAAGAAATATTTTGTTGAACCACATTTGGCTGAAAATTTTGATTTATTTACACTAAACAAACTTCTTTTGGATTAAGAGTACATTTTTTGGTAAAAGCGATGCATGTAATAGAATATTTAGTTCAATCAAACAATGTTTGTTTTATATTAGCTATAAGAATTGTTTAAAATTAAAAGGTTGTTTTAAATAAAAATCGTATCTAAAAAAAACTATATATTTGAAATCATTTACAAACAAGAAATTATTACTGCATAATACCCAAAATCTTATTGCCATCTCCAGTAAAATGAATATTGAAGGGTACTTTGTTAATAAGTTCATTTTTACACATTAAAACCCAGCTACATGGTAAATTATTTTCGAAGTCGAATTGGATCTCATAACCCTGTTTATGAAAATTAAAACCAATGACAAATAGAGGCTGCAATATGAAATTTATCATATTGTTAATTATGATTATGTGTTTTATAGCACCAAACTTAGGGATCTCGTCACCAGACAATGTTCTAAGTTGTTCGTTCGGAGAAACTCTTCGATTTTTCAACCACTGATGCACACTAATTGCACAGGCACAATTGCATACACAAGGGCACACGAATATACACCCTATATATGTCGTTGAATTGTGAAAATGTAAAGCAAGGCGCGAGAATGTTATATTTATGGCGGGCACAGTGTACATTGCATAACGTATGAGAGACTTCTTCTTAGTGACGATTGGTCAAAATATATCACGTGATGTATATTTAAAAAAAATATTTATTTAGCTCGAGTAAATTAACTTTTATTTGAAAAAATACTCTTCTTCAATTAAATCAAATAAATTGGCAATAAACTTAAAAAAATATTCGCATCAAATTAATGCAACTCATTTATTTAGAAATTTTAAAAATCTATTTTTTTGTCCAAGTATTTTATTTACTTCAGTGAAATGTGTGCAATCATATGAATAAACCACTTTGTTTGTGATAAAAGAATTAGTTTAAGTGCAAAACAAATATATTTGAGAGAAACAAACAGCATTCAAAAAACAGAAATTCTTATTTCAAATGAACGTTTTTCTCTGTGTACAGTGTCATAAATAAATACCTCATTGTTGGTAGGCATCTGCTGAGAACTTTTCTAGTAATTCTTACTATAAACAACCCACGTCAACCTCTTTTCTGGAAGTGACCGCCCAATTTAGTAATAAATCATAGCTAAATTTTGCACTTTAATTTCAAATTCCAAAAAACCGGTGATGTTTTCATGATTTCAATGCCACCAAATTTTTTTATAAATAAAATGATGTAAATTTATGTAGCGGTTATCGAATTAAAATGAAATATTTTCCTGTTTCATTAAAAAAAAAAATGAAATTTTTACATAATAAGTATTCTACAACGATACACAATCATTCTTTCTTGAATTTTTTGAGAATTTTAAATCTATTATAAATGGGTGTTTTTGATCGGGCGGTAAAGCATGTTTGAAATAGAAATATGTACCTAATTTGTGTAGGTAAATCTATGATTTTTGTGAAACAGGGAGTGATACATACTTTAATAAAGAAATATAGAGTACAGATTTTTGGGAGTCTTTCACACAATAGTCTATTTCATGCTTTCTGGAATCTGTAGTAACCCTCGTCAACTGCACGCAGTGATGATTTATTGTATTAATCAAGATTCAGTGACACCCCGGCGAGATTTTAATACGAACACCAACCAAAAATCTCACAACACAGACATAACGTCCAATTCTAATTTTCGTTTCATTTCCTTTTCGCTTATTTAAGCTATCTTTAGACGATGCCACATTTCGTTCATCATGATCCATGTGTTGCAGCGCAGTGAAATGCATGTCTGTCTGCTTGCATTCCTTTATAGTCCACCTGGCTTTTTATCTAGAAGAAGCAAGTCAACGCACGTGTGTTCCGAGTTTGACGGAATCTGCTTGCATCAATGGTGCGCTTTGAATGAAAAATAGGTAAACACGCGTGGTTTATTATTATTATTATTATTATTATTAATGATTGACTCAACAGGCAAGAGCCCATTAAAAGAGTCAGATGAAATGTAAAGTAAAAAGAGTAGGTAACAAACACGACACAATGAGAAGAAATGAGAAATGTAAAATAGAACAGAAAAAAAAAATAGCAAAATAGAAATTTGAAAAAGCCAATTGAAGCGGAGACAGACGAAACTGACTAACATTCAGAGACCTCAACCGCACCGTAGGCCTTCCTAATGTCAGACGCTCGACAGACAAAAATGTCAGCTTCCTGCTCAATCTGTGAGAAGTTCGAAACAGCATGGAACAAAGGCGACCTTCTCAGCAGATTGGTTCTCGGTGTTGGAACCACGTTGGTGATGTTACAAAAATTCAAATTATCCATGGAAGGTATTCTGATAAAATTCCGAAAAAAAGCAGCAACCATATAAGACGATTTTTTCCAAAATGGATTTTTTGTTTCAAAAATAATCGGAGCCAAAATTTTTACGCGTTTTGCTTTCTGCGACAATGAGAAATCCAGCAAACAGACACACTTACAAAGAATACTCATCTATGGTCAGACTCAGTTCAGCAGCCGCTAATGACAACATAAAAAATCACGAAAAATATCTTAAACACAATTGTTTCATGTGTTAAGCATGTCGCAGAGATGAATGTTTCCATATGAAATTGAGTTAGCCATTAATAATTCGACATTTTGTCGAACTCGTTACTGTAGAGCACTCCTCGTTGCACTCTTCGTGCCCTAAACCCTCTCGTTCGACAATAGACTGTCTTGCGCAGCTCGTATAACAATACACTATTACTACTATTAGATATCTATACTACTAGATATATTCACTAGATACTAGACCCAGAACGTTTTATGATAGGCAACACTAATAACGAGGGGATTACTATTTGCCACCTCTTAGTGAGAAGACGAGCACTTCCTCCAAGAGAGACTACCTGGTACCGCTGCCCTTAAATGTCTGTTTATTTACGTCCATTACTTGCTCGTTTGTTAAGCTATTTAACTTCATAACGATATTGCCTATCATAAAAGGTTAAGAGTTCTGGGTCCACTATACAATTGGTGATGTTTACAGTGGCTAAATGTGTTGAATTGAGAGAAAAACTTGTGTCAATTAGTTCCGATTAACATTTTTTTACACCTCTACTTGCGATTAAACTTAGTCTTAATAGACATTTTTGCTCCAATTAAGCGGAATTTTGTTCCTTGAAAACGAAATAAATTGTCCGAATTTTGTAGATTTCATTACCCCAAATAAACGTCTCAATTAGTCGATTAATTGAACTACCAATTCACCAGAATTAACTGTAATAAATAAGAAGATAATACGAACAGTAAGAAATATCGGGTCAATATCGGATCAATCGTTAACCTCACTTTTTGGGCTGTTTGTATTTTTACGGTGCAGACTGACGAGTGGTGCGTTCATAATCGCAATCTTCATCGCCAACCTTGAGGAGTAATTTATTTAACACCCGATATTTCTTACTGTTTGTGTTGTTTTTTTGGTAAAAGTGCCTATCAGAAACATCAAATGTAATTTTTAAACCTTAGAAATAAAAAATACAAACAAAAAATTATTAAGGATTGTGTTTCTACTTGATGTACCTATGTATGTATGCTTCTGTGCAATAAAATTAAGCATAGCAAATATTTTATAGTTTAAACGGAACAACGAAATTCCTAGTAAAAAATTATTTATTCTGTTTTAATCAATAATCGTCTTTATTATACGCCCCCAAATGAGGGCATAAATTGGCCTTTACGGCACAGATCTGTCAAAAATCTGCCAAACAACGGTTGGATTAATTATTCAAACAATGGTATCAAACATTATTTTATTAAAGAAAATCATACATTGTATACATAGTAACCCTAACACAACTTTTAGTTGATTTCCTTTAAGGAATACGAAATATTTGTTTGAATCTTTTAGAAATAATAAAATAGAATAAAACTTTGTATGTACCACGGGCATAATTGTCGATTATGGCCCTCAGGAATTTAAAAGCCCTCGTTCCTCGGGCTTTAAACATTCCCTCGTGTCATAATCTCCTGACAATGCCCTTAATACATAAATAACTATTATGTAAATCAGTACATTTTTTTTTAGGAATGTCAAAATGCCGTGTCATTTAGACAACAATTCAAAAAATTTTTCAAATGTTAAATGTACAATCGCGGCCATCCAAAAGTGAACGATAGCTTGCGAAAATTTCCGTATTTTTCGTTAGATTAAATCAGGCTGTATTCATTGGCGTTCGTGCAGCAGGCGTTACTATTTTAATAATAAAAAGTTGTAATAATAAAAGTGAGACTGAGAACTTTAGTAAAGAAACATTTCCAACACCTATTCGCATTGGCCTCTCAAGCCTGTTTTCTTGCCAACCCCTCTTTATATTGAAGATGCAAGTCTTACTGCAATGTAATTCTCTCTCCACAGCAGCCAACGACCAATTTTCTTCTAGCTTTGCAATAGCCCTAGCTGTCTGCATCGGAGAGAGATGTGGCATTTAAAAAAAATAGTTTCAATAAATTTTTTATCGCTAGTGTCAAACTTTGACATTTCAGGACGCCTATGATTTAAAGTAAATATCAAACTATAAAAAAAAAACGTTCACTTTTGGATGGCCGCGATAGTACTCGTATTATACAACTAAAATATTGTGAAAATTAGTCATAAGACTTGTACTTAATTTTATTACACAGAAGTGTACATTCGAGATACTACCAAGTTCATTTAGGTTGCTGTTTGTGTACCCTGGGTAGGTACTTAATTGTTAGGTTAATCGTAACAATAATAATGTTTAATGCCTAGAATTTGGTGTAAATCATTAAAATGAATTAGGCATGTGATGTGCTCTGAAAACCACTTCTAACGTGGTTGAATTTCGTTATGAGTTTCGAGAGAATACTCGGTCTTCATTCGCGAGGTTTCTATTCCCAAGATGTTCCCTTAATCCGCTTCTGTCACCGACGACAAATAACAGGTGATTATGGCCGATGATATAGAAAGACCGGGAAATAACAATGCCGGATTCCCGACACGCGCCTTAGCCTAAACCGGCAGCAATTTCACATCGTCTATGGGGTTGTCTTCGACGGAGGCGCCGTTTTCCTTAATTTCCACGCGCATTCCAGGCGCCGTAGGGTAAAGCGAAAATGAGTGGGCCCGGTTTAAGTCCGGAATTTGTTGGGTCGCCTCCAGATATCCGCACAGTCGTACGTCTAATCGAAGCCCGGAGTCTCTAAAAAGAAATTCCCTATTTGTCCCGGATGCCTCGGGGTGTTCCAAGGACACTATGCGAAGAGAAATGCCCGGAAACGCTCTTTGTCCTCACATCGATTGTTCGTTCACTACTCCTTTTGCTTTCATCTTTCTGGATTTTCCAAAGAAATTTATTAGGTAGGTATTATTTGATGGATTTATAGTGGAGACACTTTTTCTCCGTCACCGTTGTTATTACTGAGTGGAGATCGTCCTTGATAAGATCAATAGCACTCGAACTTTTCTGAAGTTGCTACTGTTCTTTTTCTCAATTTATAGATAACCTATGCAATACTTTATTTTTTACTCAATTTTTAATCGAACGGTATAGTTTCCGTACATAAATATATCATTTATTTTTTTATATAAATCTTTATTCTAACAACATTAATGATTTGCAATTAAAATAACATACAATCATCGGGTGTTATTATTCGTTTCAAAAAATGTTAAAGTGCAAGGGATACGGAAACCTCAGTTGGAGGAGTCTGATTTGTTCAATCAACAGCTTTTATTTTGATACGATTTTATCGAACAAGTGTACTTCGATAAGCGAATTTTTTTTTGTAGAAATTTGTGAAGTTCTGGCGGCAACTCATTGTCAAAATTGCAACTCAATTATCATCATCTTTGCAAGTTCTACATCAGAACCGCATCTGTTTTTGACACGCCACAAGCTCTGTTGTTCCCACTCGATACCTATTTGTGGCTCGCGACACCTACACCTGGCGCAATCGAATTAAGCTCAGTTTATTTGTCGAAATTTAACTGTGAACTGTGTGCTTCACAATACAATACTTAAATTGATAGATTTCGATTTTATATTTAGATATTGAGGAGGAAATGAACTCGTGAATGACTACGCGTATCCATCCGTCTGTCGTTGGGTCTTCAAAATGTTTCTAAAACTTGATTGAACCAACAGTGACTCGGAGCGTCATAACATTTATGCTAGGTTTAATATAAGAATTGATGATGTGGGATAAACAGCTGCTGAATGCTCTTTTTCTACTTAAGCTTTGTTTCTGCGACGGTAGCGTATCTACTACTGTCACAGACTGATAATGTCGTGGTTGTGGTTGTTATCTTTTAAGTTCTTTTAAATTTGCAATGTTTCAAACAAAGATGTAATAACACTGGCATTAACCAAGATAAGCATGATGCAAAATTTCCAACATGAAAGGAATGTCTGATGGAAAGGGCGTTGTTCGATCTACCGTCATTCTAGAAATAAGGCAGAGAACGGATCATGAATAAATACACGAGATGGAACGAAAAATACAGAATTTTAAACGACGGACTTGTGTTCATCAAGTGTCATTTCTGAATAGACCACCTGAATAAAAGGGATGCCTTGGCACACTATATCATTTTTATTGCTGTGCCGTAATGTCCAGAACCGGACCTACTTCTACGATGAATGCAAATATGTGTTTTTTTTAGTTCTTCATGATGCTTCTCAAATATACCAAGTGTAATAATAAAAAACAGTGTCTTCTACAGCAACGCAATATGAATGTTTAACTATTAATTTACGTGATCGTTTCTGTTATTTTTCCTTCAATAGTTTAGAATCTTCATTAATTTTGGTTTATGAGTGGAAATAGTATATTGTTATACAGGGTTATTCTAAATGATTGTAGTCGAAGTAGGCCATGCCCATGTTATTACGTTTTTGCCGCTTTCATGTGAACTGTCAGTTGTGTCCCTGTCACTGTCATTTTTTAGGTGAAAAGTGCGGAGATGAGGATTTTATTTATTTTTGTTAAATTAACGATTGAATCCAGAAATATTGAGTTGTTCTCCAATCAATTTTAAAAATATTGAGTTGTTTTGCACCCAATTTAACACATCATTTTGATGATTTTTTTATGTGGAGCGGCAACCATAAATTTTACATTCAGTTTTCACGCCTACTTCGACTACAATCATTTAGAATAACCCTGTATAAGTGAGGAAAGGGATGCATTGCTAAACGAGAATGAGAATTGGATCACGAGCGATAGCGAGTTGATCTAATCATTCAAGTTTTGCAATGGACCTTTCCTCACGTATGTAACATACTATTTTTTCCATCGTCAAGAGTTTTTCGGTTTATCTTGGATAGGTATTATCAATTTATTATTTTATACAAATCAACATAGAAGTAAAATTTAAAATTTGAAAATCACGTTTCCATGCTCACAGTAAACAATAAAATTTAATTTATTGAATGTCAAGCCGTGTTTTTTCCAAAACTAAAGAAGAATTGAAATAGTGATGGAAGTAGATAGTGATGAAGATTTACCAAATACTCCACCAGAAGTAAAAGAGGCAGCGAACTTGGTAACTTTGGAGTTGTTACCTCTCAAATCGCGAGCACGCTATGAAAGGGAATATGATATGTTCATGAGATGGAGACAAGAAAAAAAAATTAAAAGCTTTTCAGAGTCGGTAGTTTTGGGGTACATGTCGGAACAAGCCAAAGTGCAAAAATCATCGACTTTATGGTCACGATATTCGATGCTGAAAGCAAGCTTGGTTGTCAAAAATAATGTTGACATTAGTAAATATTGTAAGTTGGTTGCATTTCTAAAAAGACAATCCGTTGGTTATAAGGCCAAAAAATCAAAAATATTTTCAAGAGAGCAAATATTCAAGTTCTTATCAACGGCCCATGATGAAGAATTCCTCTTAATGAAGGTAAACTAAATAATTGCTAATTTTTACATTAATTTTCATTAATAATTTTTTTCTTAATTGTGCAGGTTATTGCAATTATTGGATTGTCGGGTGCTTGCCGCTGCGACGAATTGAAAAATATGACAATTGACGACATACAAGACACCCAATCAGTATTGATAATAAATATACCGGACTCTAAAACAGGAAAAAGTCGTGTATTCACAGTAGTTGCAGTGAAAAATGAACTAGCAAATGATTTGAATTTGATTGAGATATACAGAAAATATGTTTCTCTAAGATCACCTCTTACAGAACATCGGCGATTGTTTGTGAACTATCAAAAGGGTAAATGTACCGTTCAACCTGTAGGAATAAACAAATTTGCCAAAGTACCGGCCATTATTGCAAATTACTTGAAAATACCAGATGCTTCTTCTTACACGGGGCACTGTTGGCGGAGAACATCAGCGTCCTTGTTGGTAGATGCTGGAGCTGACTTACTCACATTAAAAAGCCATGGAGACTGGAAGTCCTCGGCAGTAGCAGAGGGCTATATCGAAAATTCAATTCAAAATAAAATTTCGATCGCTACAAAAATACTTGGAAATAACTTATCCGAGAAACCAAACAGAATTGCTAATGTGGCGTCAACGTCGAGCTCTGTATCGACACATTATTTAGCAAATAAATCAGACACAGTTGGAGTTTCAATTCATGCAGAAAATTGTACATTTAATTTTTATAATACCGATAAAAAAAGTTAACTATGTAATAACTATGTTAATAAAGAATTCTTACAATAATTGTATAATTATTAAAGAATTCTGGTCAAACATATGGTCAAATGAAGTTCAATTTAATAATCAGGCAGAATGGATTCCTCATTTAGAAAATGATATACCAGATAGTAATAATCGACATCATATTCAAATTAGCCTTGAAATTTTAGTTAAAAATATTAATAGTTCACATAATTGGAAATCCCCTGGAGGTGACCAAATTCATAACTTTTGGTTAAAAAAATTTACTTGTATTCATAAATGCTTACTTGATCACTTTAACGGATTTATTAGGGAACCTAACACATTTCCAGAGTTTTTGGCCCATGGTATAACATATCTGAAACCAAAAGATTCCGATACTAAGAATCCATCAAAATATAGGCCAATCACATGTCTACCTACAATTTATAAAATTATGACATCTTGCATTAAAGTAATAATTTACGACCATTGTCAAAAATTAAATATACTTAATGAAGAACAAAAAGGTTGTGTTAAAGAGTGTTTTGGTTGTAAAGAACAACTCATAATAGATACGGTAATAATGGAACAAGCTAGAAAAAATAATAGAAATATTTATACCGCATTCATAGACTACAAAAAAGCCTATGATTCAGTACCACATTCATGGTTAATTAAAATTCTTAAAATTTATAAAATTAATTTGGATTTGATTAACTTTTTATCTCATGTTATGACATTTTGGAGAACTACTTTAAATTTATCAATAAACAATACTAAATTAAAATCCGAGCCTATTCAAATTAAACGGGGAATTTATCAAGGAGATTCTTTAAGTCCTTTATGGTTTTGTCTAGCCATTAATCCTTTGACAAATCTATTAAATAGCACTGGATATGGTTTCAATATTAGACTTAATAATACCACACTATCCAAATTAAATCACCTTCTTTATATGGATGACATAAAACTTTATGCATCAAAAAAGAATCACATTTTATCTTTACTAACAATAACTGAAAATTTCTCAAATGATATTGGGATGAGTTTTGGTATTGATAAGTGTAAAATGCAATCAATATGTCGCGGTCATTACGAACATTTAGAATATATAACTCAAGAAGGAGAAATCATTAAAAATTTAAATAAAGGAGAATTTTATAAATATTTAGGTATTAATCAATCAAATCATATTCAACACTCAATTATAAAAGAAAATTTAGAAAAGCAATTTTATTTAAGAATTAAATCTATTTTAAAATCAAAATTAAACGGTAATAATTTAATTAAAGCAGTTAATACATATGCTGTTCCATTACTGACCTATTCTTTCGGTGTTATAAAATGGTCCAAAACTAATTTACAGAACATAAACATTAAAACTAGAGTTCTTTTTACTAAATTTAGTAAACACCATCCTAAATCTGCTATTGAAAGATTTAATTTACCACGCGAAAACGGTGGTAGGGGTTTTTCAAATCTAGAAATACTGCTAAAAAATCAAATTGCTTCACTAAAAAATTATTTCCTCAATAGAGCTCGTGATAACACCTTTTTCAATGCTTTGGTTTCAGCCGATAAAGGCTACACACCTTTAAATTTAAGTGATAATATAATTTCAGACATTGTTAAGCCAAATATACCTGACACAATAGCAAATATAAAACAGAAGTCTTTACATGGGAGATACTTTAAAGAACTGGAACAACCAGAAATTAATATTCAGGCCTCTCATGCATGGCTTAAGAAATCAAATATTCACCCTGAGACGGAGGGTTTTATATTTGCAATACAAGATCGTGTTATAAATACAAGAAATTATAAAAAACACATATGCGGTTTACAATCGATAATTGATAAATGTAGGATTTGCGGAACTGAAGGGGAAACAATTGAACACATTATTTCTTCTTGCACCGTTTTGGCTCAAAGCGAATATAAAAAACGACACGATATATTCGCTAAAATTATACACATGAATTTAGCTGTTAAATTCAATTTATTAAAGAATACACAACCACATTATAGTTATACACCAGAAAGTTGTTTGGAAAATGACAGTTACAAGTTATATTTTGATAGAACAATTTTAACTGACATTCATATTAAGCATAACAGACCAGACATTATAATTTTAAATAAACAACAAAAGCAAGCATATCTTTTAGATATAGCTGTTCCAAATTCACATAATATAACACAGACATATAACACAAAAATTAATAAATATTTAGAGCTGTCCGTTGCTATGAGAAATCTTTGGTGTTTAGAAAAAATTTCGATTTTACCACTTGTAATTTCAGCAACGGGAATAGTACCGCAATCTCTTTTTAAAAATTTAAAAATTCTGGATTTAGATAACACATTGGTAGTTGAAATTCAAAAAGGTATATTATTATACTCATGTCACATCGTGAGGAAGTTCCTTAACATTGACACAGAACATAATACACAACAAAGTCATAATGCGGAGGCGAGACGCCGGTAATTATGTTGATAAGCACTGCACTATTACTTGATAGTAATATCCGTAATAGTGTATGTACTCCGGCAAAATTGCCGTGCCGCCGGGTGGAGGTGGGATAGTGTCAGAAGGTTATTTAAATGAAATTCCCTAAATGAGGAACAAATTATTTTTTATTACTTTCCCCACTAGTGAGGGAAGTGATTTACTTTCCTCACATGTGATGCAAACGCCTACTTTCCTCTTTAAATTGAGTGATGGAAATGTCATTTTCAGACTTGACGTTGGAAAAAAATATTTAAGAGATAAAATCGTAGCAGCTCATCAATTCCTTTATCAACTCTTTATTAAGAATTGGAAGATCCATTCTAATCTAAATAATTAATCGGTATTTTTTTAGGTGTGGCGAAGCGTGAAAGAAGAGGGAAGAAGAACCTGAGCCCCGCAATTTTTATAAGGTAAGCTGATTTTATCCGACCCCGCAGATATTCATAATGCTCTTTTTTTCAAATTACCGTCTTAACTTTTAATAACAAAAACGTTAACTAAACGACGGCGAGTAGAACACTTGTTAAATGCGGAAATTCTGATTTCAATTTGTGCTTTGTGCGTCGGCATGTTTTTCATTGTTTTTAGAATGCGAGATTACAAAGGAATTGCAGAAATGTAAAAGCTCCCGCGTATAATTTATTTATCTAATTTTTTTTGCCAAAATTTTAATTTGTGTAATATTAAAAAGCACATTCGTAACTGGAATTGTAAAAAATAATTTCACGCAAAGGAATGTGTGTGTATATTAAACAAAAACGTGACAGAGCAGGTGCTTTCAAACTGCCGCGCCTTTGGGGTGTACGCTTGTAAAAGCGCCTCGTTTGAATCCTTCATTGTTTCATATTTAACGGTGGCACTTTGATACTTCAAAGGTACCTGTACAATTCTAGTAGTAATTATATGACCTATACACTATATTAAACATGATGGATAGTGGTAGGAGGTCGGTGCATTGTAGTGTTGCTACTCAGATGCTAATGACGAACCCTTGTACATACTATCAAAGGAAATTCGTTTCTCCACAAGGTTCGGTTGCGTTTCTGTATGCATTATGATAAAATATGTGTTGCCACAGCTAACGTCTTACATAATTTCTTCTATGGAAGACCACTTACGAAAATTGTTTTCAATGAACACAGGGGTAGAGCAATTTTCATTAAAATTGCGCTTCTACAAGAAACACGTTTCTCAGCGAACCGTGTGTTGGAAACGGTTTTTATTTTTATTTATAATAAACTGGTGGTTGTAACAACATAACTGTTTCTTTTGTACATACAGGGTATTTCACGAGTGATAATGAGCCCGACAGAATTGAAAATGCAACCCACAATACATTTGCAAGGTAAACCTGGAAATGGGTGCGGACAATATTCAGGTTTACTTTGCGAATGTATTGTCGGTTGCATTTTCAATTCCGCCGAGCTCATTATCACTCGTGAAATATACTGCTTTGCATAAAAATCCGAATACCTCGGAGTTAACTAATTTCGTTGAATTATTATCATTCGCTGAATGTTCATTCAGGCCAAATAAAATAATGGTTAAAGTAACGAATCAAATTAAAACGTTATTCAATAATAAAAGGATAAATCACAGTTTCTAACAGACGAATCTGGCGACCAAGCAGGCTGTGGAAGTAAGTCAAAATTATTTTCTTGTAGGTGTACTGATGTAACTCTTGCCGTGCGAGAACGTGCATTATCTTGCTGAAATAGTGGTTGATTTAACATCCTTAATTAGGAACTTGCAACAGGTTCGTAGGTACGACTATATTAGTTTGTTATTTAACCGATTGCGTTTAAACTTCTATTTATAGAACCTAAAGGTGACCAGCTATCATGTGTTAACTAAACTCCAAACCATTATTATTATTATTAGAGTATGTCTATCCCACAGAACGAGTCAAATTAAGGGATAGGAAAATAGCAAGAGAAAAGAAATACATTACCACTTATGTAAATGCTGTGTAGCGTTGCACTGTAAATTGTAAATTTTGGCGTTCTCGGCGTAATCGTCTCACCTTTTTAAGGCCATTATGAGACCAAGGACAAAGCTAAAATTCGTCATTGAATACCACCTGGTTCCCCGTTTGCTGGCTCATTACTCATTAGTCATTTCATTACACAACTAGAGCGATGAGCCCGATGTCTTGGGATTAAGGGCAGGCATAGAATTGATCTATATGAATGAAGCCCAAAAAACTCTTATTCTGTGAAAATCAGATCCCACGGAAATTCTACGTTGTAAACTTCCCACCAGCATCTCTGATACCCACAAACCAGTCTCTTTCAAACACATTTATCTGGTGATAATTAACTTATCATTTTTGAAGAACTTACAAACACAAGCATTGTGTGTCTAATACACAACTGCACTTAACAACTGTAGGAGGAATCTTCTGCAAACAGGCTATAATTTAAAATTCAGGAGAGGAAAAGTGATAATAAGGATCGATGAAATTTTTTGTTTATGATTTCGTCTGTGCCTTTGTGTTGCAGGTATTTCAATGAAATCGAACAAGACTCCTTCTGGGTGTTCGAATTTTTTTATGCAAATCATTATGTAACGTTGCCGATTTTTTCTATATGTTGTAATTATCTGTTTATGTGTTTCTGCAGACAAGAATTTATTTTCAGGATGAGTAACTTCCAAGACCCGTTTCAAAACTGAATTTTTATACGTCGACTGAAGTTAGTAATTAGCCACCATAAATATTGTTCCCTCGTGAACGTTCCCATTTTCTGGAGTGGATGTAATATGATTTTACTTTCTTCAGATGCGTGTTCTCAACATTTTATTTCCCTCTATTTTTCTTTTTCCGTCCTATACGTGTTTATTCTATAGCTTCCGTGTTCTCATATGCTCGGTGAGTGTATAGTATTCCAAATGGAGTGCCGACCCATCCTTCACCCTTTTTATTTTATTTTTTTTTTTTTGTGTCGGAGGGATGTCCGTAACTCAACACGAATGCTCATCCGACTATATACAGAAAGGTTGGGTGATGTAAGAAAAATACTTTTTCTTTCGCTGGAAGTGTAGCGAAAATTAAATAAAGGAGGTAATTTTTAAAAGAGAAGTTACGGGTCATGTGGTTTTTATTTTAGGTAGTATAATGTTTCAGATGTGAGCAAAAGGAAAACTTCGTTCCTTTACATTTTCACGTAATCCTCAAGTGTAAAGGGAACACGGAATGTGTCTTTTTAAATCGAACGTATTTTATTAAGGAAAATGGAACGTGATAGATTAGGGTGAAATTAATCGATGTCTTTAAAAAGTTTGAGGGGTTATTGTAAGAAGATTGGGAACGTTAAAATCAGAGTGGGCGTCATTATATTGAAAGATTGGGTCTACATAAATCCGGATTGGAAACACACCAGGAAAAATTCGATATCGCGTCTCATCGACCCTTTGTTTCCCTGGAAACTACATTTGGCTAGTTATGTATGTATATTTGCACAACTGTTGAAGTTATACAATATGTTGCCATAATTCAATGCATTTAAAATTGGATTTGGCATTGTTTCACGGAATTATCAGTTTAACTAACAAAAATACCAAAATCAAGTAAATGTAAAGAAAATGCGTATCTTTTATTTGACAAATTTCTAGTGTTTCTCAACTTGCAGAGAATAATGGATCATTTATATATTTCATTTGATTGTACCGAGCGATCATTTAAATTTATAATTATACTAAGGACAACGTAACATTTTATCTGCCCCGCCCATTACATTTTCTTAGTTACCAATCAAATAGGTTGTTAAGACGACCTGACATTTTATTTTTTTAAAACCTTAAACAATAATTGTGGACTTGATTGAATCTGGCTTTGATTCTCATTGGTCAATTTATGTGGGCGGAGCAGATAAAAAGTTATAACGGCAATACTATAGAATAAACTATGATTTTTAAATTAGATTGGCAGCATTGACTGCTGACAGCTTCATTTAAATTGTCAAAGTGACGCTTCAGAATGTTTAATTTAGAACATACAATTTTTCTTAGGGAAAGTTATTTTAAAAACCGTGAACGGCAGAAAATTAGTGATTGGAAGTATTACATACATAGCTTGCGTTGAAGATTTTCGAAATGCATTCCATAATTTTCCGGTTGAATACCCAAAAACGCTGTAACTGTTTAGATTTTCGAAAATGTGTTTGAAAATATGAAATGGTGAGGTAACAGTTGCATCGAAGCCAGGGGAGAACACTTTGAACATTTGTTATAAAATTGCATTATTCTTTAGTGCTTCATTTGCCGTAAATCACAGATTAAAACGATTGATGAACATAAAGAACCCTAAACGTCAACATGTTTATGTAACCTTTACACAGCGAGTCAATTGACAGGATCTGCACGGTCAACAGTCAATGTTGCCAATCTAATTTAAAAATCATATCCTACTCTAATTATAAATTTAAATGATTCCTCTGTACTTTTTAAATAGGGGCAAAAAACCAGTACGTTCACTCAAAATTAGATTACCGTTAGGAATTTTCGATCGTACATGTTTTAATTATTATTATAAACATTGTTAACATTTCATTAAACAATTTACATATTTAGAAAATGAAGTATCAACCACGATCGTATCGGCCCTGTTGCAACATAATCTATATCATGTGTTTGGATCACTGTTGCATTCTAAATCACAATAATAATAATTATTGTTCGTGTACATTCATTAAAAATGGATTTCCGTAGCACTTTTTACAGTCTCGAGTCTTGCATTCGATTGCTCATCATGACACCTCATTCCTTTTGACTTCAGTGAGAATCATTTCTCTGGTGGTACTGTCGGTAGTCGATAAATTTTTGTTTAAGCAAAAAATATATTTTTCGTTAATTTTTTTTTCATGTTCGTTTCCCGAGATACATAACGTGAAAAGTGGTATATAAAAAAATATACAGGGTGTTTTTGAAATGCGTGCAGAAATTTTAATCACGAGCTACTGGTTTCATATAGAACTCGGAAAAAATATTTAAAAAATTGTAGCTCAAAAAGTAAAAGTCGTTTTATTTTTTGGCATAGAATTTTTTAGATATTTTTTCCGAGTTCTACATGAAGCCAGTAGCTCGTGGTTAAAATTTGTGCACGCATTTCAAAAACACCTGTATACATTTTTCAGTTTATATACCTAACTTGGCATCTGTCAAAGATAACCTCAAAATTTACAATTCATTCATGTTTTTCAACATTTTTGCCTAAACGAACACGAAAAACCTTGTGTGCACCTCGACCAAAAAGTGCCTTTTGTCCTCGCCGGTTTTCGGTTTCGGCTCCGCCTCGACTAGAAAATTCAGACTCGGACGAAAAAGATGCACTTTTTGGGCGTTGATACGCAAATAACTATTTCAGAACGGCATTTGGCTAGCAAAATTTTCATTAATAAAAAAATTTGCAGTTGAACGAGATAGTTGTTTTAAATTTAGCAGATTGTTGTTTTTTTTCAGTATGTATTAAAATTCTTAATGTTTGAGAAGTTATTTCTCTTGGTTTTAAAAACTCTAGAGGTTTATCTCCCTCAGATTCACTCGATTTTGAAATCTATAGGGATTTTGTAATGCTTTATAATTGCTGTTTGCAATTGCAAGATTTTTCATTAATGAAAATTCCTTTTACCTGATAATTAAGCTGAAAACCGACTTTTAGACGATATTATGAAGGTTTAGTAGTTTTTAAAGCTACAGAATATATATTTCGTTGTATTTATTACGCTTAATGAGACGGCTTAATTGGTACTGTGTCTCCTAATTGCAATTTACTCTGTTGGATTTTGTATTTTGGACTTTATGCTACTTGAAAAAAGTAAAATAAATAATTTTAATTGGTAGGGAGTAGGGATTATTCATTATAACATAATTTCCAATGTGCCGTAATTAGTATAACCGTGGATGTAATTTACTTTATCTTACAGGTGGAGTTTTTGAGCTACCTTAGACCATTGTTTTCGGTGACAGAAGTCAAGTTTTAATCACAAGTGAGATAAAGTACTCACTAGTGAGTAAATTTGACAGCTGCCGTTTAACTTGACATTAAGTACTCACAAGTGACTAAATTTGACAGCTGTCATTTTACTTGAATGAAACTTCATTTCTTGGATTTTTTGCAATAGTTGCACCTGTAAGATAAAACGTCGTATATCACACGTGATCGAAATGCCATTATGAAACTCGTGAGAAGTGTCCCACTCGTGTGCAAGCGCACTCGTCGGTCAAAATTTTCACTCTTGTATAATGAAATGATGCATTTCTAGCACTTATAATATAATATCTATTGGCAGTGAACTGTTACATTTTTTCTCTCCTTGTTTATACAGGGTTATTCACGAGAGAGGTACTTCTGAATTTTTATTTTGCCGCAACCAACAATACCAATGGCAGTAACTACTAAATTATGAGCCAGTTTACAGAAGCGAAATGAAGTTAATCGTAATCAAATGCGAGATTAACTGAACACGTGATCAGATTGAACCAATGGAAGTTTTGGATTCATGGGTTAATCGGGCATTAAAATTTAATTCGAATTAAATATTTAATTCCCTTTCTGTAAACTGAACCTAAATGTGTTATTTCTTTCAAATTAGAAATCGAAGTAAGTTGGATAGATTTGTGAAAATGTCAGATTGGCAGATAACCTGTATTTAATCAAAATTCAACAAATAAATTAACAAGTTTAATTTTATCTTTCGCCAGATTGAAAATAAATTTAATTTAAAAAGAGCTCCATTTTCTGTTATTGGTTGATATAAGATATTACATAATTATTACAAGATATGTACCTGATGTTAACACATTTTTCCGTTAAATTATTATATTAAAGGGTAGTAAAATGTGTGTAATAATAATGATGTAGCAGGTTACATATTTGTAAAGAAAATTGGTGAAAAGTGGGACGAACAATAATTATTCTTTCACAACTTGTAGACACGAACAGCACACCCACAGAATCACCGTTGCCAATTTTTTGTTGAACCTGCCTTTTGTTCCCGCATATCAAATGTTTGACGGTTCCGAAGGGTGAAGAGAGAACCATCATGCTTCTGGTCATTAATCAAACGTACTTTAGTGCGAAATGCGGGAGGAAAAATTCATCCCGATGATGTTTTTTCCATCACTAAGCACACGAAATCTTTATTTATATTTCAGTATTAAAAGTACAAGGAAAAACGTAGTCTGCCATTGTTGAAAAAAAATGAGAAAACTCCGGGAGTGATGCATAATCAAGGCGCACTTATTCAAATTGTACGTTTCTGTTCTGTTGCTCTGACCCGAAACAAGAGAGCTTTTATCATGGGGGACGGAAGGTAGGACGCCGGTCCTAGAAAACGTTCTATTCTTACAAAAGTGGGTGTAAAGGAGACATTAAGTTACACATTTCTCACTGTAAATGTTCAGAACGTGTGTTCTTAATAACTGAAGTCGTTCAGACACGATTTTGTAATCCTGAATAATGGCCAATAAGTGGAAATTATTACTTTAATGGAAGGATTTTCCAAGTGGTAATTCTTGCTTCACCAACCAAGTAGTTACACTTAAAGCAAATAAGTGGCTTAATTAGTTAAGACTTTCTTTTATAAAATTAATCCATGCATTCTTATACCATTTTTTGTACGATCCCCTCACAATGAAAATAGACTCTTGGTTCACAGTCGTGACTCGTGAGGCTATACTTAAATAAAATCTTTCTTAAGTATATGCACCAGTGTTTTGTTTGAAACTATTTCTCGGTAGTAGAATTAATAAGTCCTTTAATTTGTAGCGCTTCTGCATCGATTCTGCTTCCAAGTTTTATTAAATTCAGTGCACGGGTCCACCACATTGTCTAAAAAACATAAATAACGGTTATTTAAAGTTGGACTTTATCATTAGTCATCTTCTTTGCTGAAAAAGTATGGTTTTAAGTTTGCCGAGAATGTTTGCTCGCTCAAGCAAACATCTGGAACTAGATTTCTATTTTCCAGGGCACGTCCTGAAATATAGATCGTAATACGATGATGACCTAATAAATAAACTGTTTTTTGTTTTTGTTTTGTTTAGTGTAGGAGGACATCTATGTTTCATTTTGGAAATAATGGCGATTGTAATATATTAAATTTATGACAGTTGTGGATTGAAGTTTCTCACATAAATCACAACGTGAGCTTTAATTATATATCGGGAAAATATTAATGGCAGGTTTCGGATCACATTATTTGTGCAATTTCGAGTAAAATGAGGATCGTTAAAGAACATTTCTAATTTCGTGTATTTGTTATAGAAATGGTAAATAATGTGGGTGTCACATTTTTTTAAATTATATTGTTAATGCTGATAGGAGTTAAATTAATAAATAATAACAATTAATTAACATCAAATTTTTATCATTTTTGTAATAGTTTATTATTTTGTAAACACAGCAAATAAGCAACATGTGCTTAAGTAGCTTCCATAATTTCTATTGTCTATTATTGTTTGTATCGTCTATTCTTATGTTTGGTTTTCTGCTATCGGTTTTTTTAAGACTTCAGCTTTCTCTAAATAATTCAACAGTTTATCTTACAACTTCGAAAACGATTCGTCATGAGAATGGTTGACTTTTTCGGCATGTTTCTGAAATTCATCAGCAGGTAATCAAATTCAAATTAGGAAAAGACATGAAAACTTTGGTCCATAGTTGATGTTTCTTTTTTTATCTTATTGTACGTATTCATCCATGTCAAAGGACATTATGTTACCCTATTCTTAAGAAGATTTACCGATTATTTGAAAGTTTCAACATAGAAATGATTCCGAAACGTTCCCAAGAATCGGTTACAAGATGAGTGAATCAAAATTATATTTATTTCCACCTTCTAAGTAAATGACAGTTTACAGGCATTTTTGGTAACTAAGTAAATGAGTAGTTACGGGTAAAGCCCTGTAACATTTTACAGGCTCATAGAAGAGACCTGTAATATTTTACGATGCTCATCAAAAATAATTAATCAAAACTAATTAAATAATTTTTCAAAAATTTATTATAAACACAAACAAATTTAACTATCAATTGTTGCAATTATATACGTTAATAATGCACTTTGAGCCGTTTTCGAAAGTCATTTTCATACCGCTCTTTGGATCGATCGAATCAATAGAGAACCGGACTTGCAGCGTTGGTAATTCCGTGGGTATTTTCTTGCACTTCGAGAAAATGGCCTTCAAAGTCTTCTCAGGCATTAAAGCCATTCTTTCTTTTCTTTTTTTTTGCAATAATTTTCACAAAACTTCTGACAGTATTTTTGTCGTTTATTTCAACACCATGACGACGTAGGTATAATTTCCCTACCGCCTTTCATTCCAAATATCATCTTTTTATAAACATAAATAACAATTAAAAAACGATGTTTAAAGGCTGAAGGTGGAAATAAAAGTTTGTATGCAACTCGCTTATAGTATAATTCAGAATAAGTGGCATCGCGGTAGGCGTTGATTCTCTAAAGTGAGCTTTATGTTATGTCAAAAAATTTAGTAAACATGTGAAACCGTCATTACTTTATTCTGAGGTTATGCGTTACATAATTTTGACATGGTTTTTACCCACAGCAGAGATAACCCCCAGACAAATAATAGGTACACTTTTCATAAATGAAACAAGGAAATTCCAAATACTTATAACAAGAAAATAAACACAAAACGATTCCAATGATAATATCAAGGCCAAATTAAAAGCGAAGGTTACCAACAGCATCGAAACTAGGGTATTATTAGCAAGGGTCTTGATGCCAACGTAAATTTGAATTTCCAATGCCTACCGCGATGCCACTTATTCTGAATTATAATATAGCAAATTAATCTTTACTGGGCTTACTGGCTTATGGAGACTCGTTCCTTCGTCACTCGTCCCACAAAGGGCAGCGCGCCCGTAAAGATTAATTTACTGAGCGCGTCACATAAATAACTATTTTCAAACATTCTTGTGATATATCCTTCTAAACGATTCGTCATTGATAGTAATGATAGTTATATAGCCTGTCTCAAACAATAAAAGTGAAAGAAATTGGTTACTGTTGCCGGATGGACTGTAATAGAGCTTAATAAATATCATCCGTATATCATAATTTATGTAGCAATAACGACTTATGATTGGTTGCCTTCATCATTATTAAACCTGATCCGTTCGATAAATTTTCCGGTTATGTGTGTTTCTGCCAGTGCGGAATATATTATGAGGAAAACAATAGAAGATGAAAAAAGTTTTAGATATAAGTTGCATATTTTTTACGAAACTTTCTCCTTTTTTCACATGCTCACAGAAAGGATTTGAAATTTGGTGATATAATACCCCCAATAAAATATGTAGTGCCTTTAGAAAAAGCGACTCACGTATGTGTGGATCTGAATCTGAATTTCAGTCTGAATTAAGCGAAAAGAAATTCTAGGTGAGATATTTTTTAATTGATTTAATATCAATTTGTCAGTTTCATCTTGTTTAATTTAAGATCTGCTCCTCTAGTTTAATACATCTTGTGCACAAATGTTGACCATACCGTAATTGCAATGTTGAACATTCAAGGCAACTAACTACTCGTATACTTATAATAAGCTACATACCTAGGTGCTAATAGTTACAGATATTTTTTGGAGGAATATGTAATTCAGGAAATATTGTACTCGTAGGTATCAGGCATAAATTATCGTCGGAAAATAACTATTTCGATCGTTTAAATCTGTGATAATATTAATTGGTTACAAGATGCTACTGAGATTACGTCATCTTGTCAAAGTGCGGCCTGCTTCCAACACAGATTCCATCTTGGACCACAGGTTCAATGAAATAACAGGGAATAATTGGATATACAGCTGTCCTTTTTGGAAAACATTGTATGTTTAAAATTACTATTATTATTAATGCGTCGAAGGACACAGAAATTTGTAGTTTTCTTCACAGCGCTATGTGAAAAAATGTTTTGGTTCTGAGAATACGACAAAAAAATGTTACGAGTACTTCGTCCAGCGAGAGATTGGAAGAACCCAACGCTACAAAATTCACTGGAATACATTAACTGGAGCACAATTTCAGGACAAAAATGTTGTTGCTTGAAGGGTATATTTCAAATTTTACGTGCGCTAGGTGCTACTTTGTCTACGTAGAATATAGTGATTTTTATGTCAACCAGTCTCTCGGTGGACTTAAAATTTACGTCAGGTTTTTCATCCACTCTTCGTCAATGATGTACAAATACAAATTTGAATTTTTAACAGTTTACATTAGTAGAAACGTTAAAAGAAATTAAAGAACATCTTAGGTAATTTTGTTTATTGCAAATGGCATTTTATTAAATAACATACATATGATTTTTTGTTTTTGTTTTTCGATGTATTTATTTATTCCTATTATTTGATCGAAGTCACATTTAAACGTGTGGGTTAGAGAGATTTTAAAACAAGTTATTTATTTACGGTAAAATTTAACCTTTTACTATCAATCATTTATTATTAGATACTGTTAGATAACGAATCAATTTATGTATTCATAAGAAGTTTATCAAAATTATGTGATGTATAAATTAATGTTTGCCGATTTAAGTTACCACTTCTAATGCCCATATTAAGTAATATTTTGCTCATAATCTACAGTCACGAAGCTTTCAAAATATTTTTTTTTTTTGTTCGACTGTCAGAATTTGAGAATTTTCTCCTGTGTGAACGGATTATGATAAATGTCACTACTTGTCAAAACGAAACGTCAAGCTAATTTTAAAGATTTTAAGCGATTTTGAGCCTTTCAGGGACTCGTCGAACAAAAAAAACCTTGTATTCAACTCGTCGTGGACCTGGCCCAAATAAACTACTGTTAAAGTATGTATTTACAGAATCAAAATAATTCTTTTAAAAATTCTTTTGTTTGAAATACGTAATGCTTATAAAGTTATTAAATAAGAAGTGATCAGATCTCATAGTCTCACATATAAATTTCCACCACCTGTTGAATTACATACATTGGCAAAATAAAAATATTTCTAAATTAGGGATTGCTATAACCGAAGTTGGCAATATAATTATTTTATAAACATGATTCGAAAACAACGTAATTTACTTGACCACTGTCGTCACTATTTAACAAGCCGTGTCATGCACATCGGCAACACCGCATCTCCGCCTAGAAGTAGTCCAATAGTCCGATAGTATTATGAGGCAACGTGCACCAACGAAAGTTTAATTTTTAATAAGTAATTAACTATTTTTAAATAAAATCAGGAAAGTCGATTATTATAATTAATTAATAATAGGTATACCTAGATATACCTATCTGACTTGTAACTTTTAGGCCCGGTTTATTCACCTTCAAGTAACTTTATTCGAACGGTAACTACCATGGATCTACCAATAGCAGATTCTAAATCGTAGCAACTATTGGCCAGATAAATTTACTTGAAAGTGAATAAACCGGGCCTTAGTCTTCCATGTAGTTGTTATATCTTGACATCACTTACCTTGCCTTACATTGGAAATTACTTGCAACATCAGATAAGAAAATCGCGCATGTAGAGCAGAAAATAAATAAAAATAGAATTGAAATAAAATATGTATTTATTAAATTTTTCTCTTTTTACATTTAGTATTTAGTATATTGTTCAATTAACAAAGCAGAGTTTTTATTTTTTACATAATTGTTTAATAGTAGGTATGTTGCTAAATAGCTAATACTCGTACAATTTTTTCACCATATTGCTATCGGCCCAGGAACACTCGGAAGATCGTTCCAAAATTTTACAATCAAAAAAATTGTTTCTTTTCAAAATCATATCAATTAATTCACATAAAATCGCCTTTTGAGTTTTAGCTTTAAGAAAAACATTTTGTAGGTCGCTGTTAGTAATAATATATTGAAAAATCACCTCTTTGCAAACTAGCGAAGTAAGTATCTCCCGAATTTTCAACTTTAAAGTCCTTTACGATACCGTGGCAATTAGCACAATTTGATAGTTTGAATACGGAGAAGCTTGCATTACCGCATACATAAAGGTTAACTCCTTTACTGATTTTGCAAATTTCTAAATACGTAAGTTATTCGTACATACCTATTGTTACCCAATTTGATTACATTTTTGGATTCTATGCTAAATTATGAATGAAATCTATACAGGTCGTTTTTACTTATCTGCGACCATGGCCAACTTCATCTAGCTTCCGCTGCGCTCCATACGGCCGTCCCAATAAGGGTCTTAGGCCGGTATTTATAGTCCAAACTTAAGTTAGACTCAATCTTGAGACAGACTTGAGTTCCGATTTGTATTTTATAAACAATACTTGAGCATTGATGAGCACTCAAGTTTGACTCGAGCCCAAGTTAGGGGTTAGGTAGACTCAAGTCTTGCTTACATGAGTTTAGAGGTCCAAAATTGTCTCTGTACTGTCTGACAGTTGCTGTTTTCCTGTTTTTCGTTTCGTTTCAATTATATGGGTAGGCACTAATGTTCAGATTTGAATTTTAGATGTAGGTAAGCATTAAATACCTATTTATCGCAGGATGGAAGATTGTTTTCAAAAAAAGCCGGACATTTAAATTTCAGTAGCCAGCTTTTTTCGGAAATGTAGTGTGGGTCTCATTTTTATTCCGTTAGGCTCATTATCACTCGTGAAATACCCTGTATTGCTTATTGGTTCACAATTTTTTCAATTGCTGGGCCGTGCGTACTGTAGCTATTATACTGGGTGTTAATCCTTTCCTAAACACTATTTTTCCGTTCTACCGAAACTGTATCTGTTTTTATATTTTCTATTGTCTCTTCCATATCGTGTATGAGAGAAGCCAACAGAATTTTCTCCTTTAAACTGTACGGGATTTTCATTTTGCAAAGAATTCAAAACAAGCTGTCACAAGGTGTATGGTATAACCATAGCAACTCGACTCAAACGAAACTGGAGTAAGACTCAAGTCTAACTTTTACGAGTTTGGCCGAAATAATGACTATAATACGGATCTAGACTTGAGCAAAACTCAGGACTTGAGTACAACTTACCCAAGTTGGACTTGAGTTGCCGACTATAAATACCGGCCTAAAGTTGATTCAGCTAACCTAAAAAAATCGTTTGGTAACTAGCCCCATCTGTTGCAAAATTTTTAAGATAAATCTTTATGGGTTGATGGGGAAACCGTGTTTTTTTTGTCAGTTTGGCGGAAAAATGTGAACCGGACTTGATACTACCCTTTCGACTGTTAGAGAAAATTCGAAATTTAAGTAAACCAATTATTATTTTTAATCGCAGTAACACCATATGTACAATTGCGGCCCCTACAAACTCAGACACCGGCTTTTGACACATTCTGCCAAATTCAAAAAATTTGTAATGTGTACATTTGACTTTTATCCGGTATGGCAATGTCAGTGTCAGTTTTTTGTAAGTCAGAAGCGTGCACAATTTTTACAATGCCTCAATTAAACGAACTGCAAAAGTCGATAATTAGAACTAGACTAGAGGACGGTATGAGCATTAGGCACATCGCAAATGAAATAAACGTTGATAAAAACACGGTACTTTTGGCAAAACGAAAAATTGAGGAAACTGGAATTATTAGAAGAAAACGACAACGTAGGTATTTTGCTAATCTTACGAGATGATCTTAAAATGTCGTAAACTCTTTCAGAGCGGCAGAGAATATCAAACCCTGGTGAAGATATGCGTTTAGTTAATTTTCTAAGGGAGCACCCTTTTAGTACCGCAATAAGAGCAAAAGTGGAAACCAATTTTCCTGGTTCCATAAGAACCAGTCGAAAAAGAATAAAAGAGAGTGAACTACGAAATCGAAGCGCGGCCAATAAGATATTTTTGTCAGTAGCAAATAAAGAAGAAAGACTGCGTTTCGCCTTTCAACATATAAACAATGTCAACTTTTGGGAAAACGTAGTCTTTTCAGATGAAAAAACTTTTCAATCATGCAGTAATGGACGGGTTCGTGTTTATAGACCAGTTGGTGAACGATTTTCTGAACAATATGTTCATAAAATTAAGCGTAGTGGACGTTTTTCTGTGAATGTTTGGGGGTGGGTGAGTTCCCGTGGAACGGGAATATGTGTTATAGTGGAAGAACGATTGACAGCTTTAGTTTATAGTGATATTCTGGAGCAAGCACTGTTACCTTCAGTTCTACCCATTTTTGGAAATAATTTTGTATTCCAACAGGATAATTGCCCTATTCATACAGCGCATCTAATAAGAGATTTTTTGCAAACTAATGAAGTAACCACATTAGACTGGCCAGCGAGAAGCCCAGACCTCAACCCCATCGAAAATATTTGGGGTATCATGGCCAAAGAAATTAATACTAAGATCTTGCCCCAAAATCGTCAAGAATTAATTCAAAGTATCTCGGATACATGGGAGCAAATATCTGTGGATTGTGTACAACGCACAGTTCTGTCAATGCCGAGGAGACTCCAAATGGTCATAGATGGTAACGGTGATACAATAAAATATTAACTTTATTGTATTTGATTTGTTCAATTTTTCAAATTCTTTATTTTATACGCCACTGACTTTCTTTCAGTTGGGTGACATTTTATAAACTTCAATTTTAGGACCATGTTACACAGCCAACATTTTTTATTTGTCACACTGTCTGAGTTTGTAGGGGCCGCAACTGTATATGCAGCTTCTGTTGCTTTCATAGCAGGGTATATTGTAAAAAAAATTAAATGAAATCTTTCACTGCGACAGTTGTCTCTGTCCTATATTGTCTTTTTCAACCCCTGGTCCTCTTTTACGTTCAATTAATCTTCAAAATCGTGCCGGTTTGACTTATCCAAATTATCAGTTTATAAGTTTTTTTTAAAGAATTGGCAGAAATTTTATCATATTTGAAAAAAATGTGTACCTTCCAAATCGTTCCACATAAATTAAAATAATTGAGGCTGTTTGATTCCAGAATAAGTTGAGTGTTTACTCAACACCCTGCTCAGTCGCATATGCCTACTCTGATTTTTTAAACATAAAAACTAAAAATGTCAAAAACTAATTTTTTTCAAATGACACCCCGTATTTATTATTGCACTGGTCGAAAGCTTTTTTGACAAGCTTGTCTTTAGCGGAAAACTTGCTCCAAATTTTGTGATTTTAGGATAGCACCTTAGATTTTCACATTTGACTATACAAACCCTATACCGTGGTATGCATGGTACTATGCACTGCTGTCGAATGTCAAAAGCAAACTCAGGTCATGTCAACTTCTTGATTCGGACTAAGCTCATTAGACTATAATTTAAAAATGGACTGTAGCTGAGGACACATTCGTTGTTTAATCTGGGAAAAGTAATTTTTTTTTAGTGAAGAATAAAACATTATTAGTTGAACACTGTTGTTTTTGAATGAATAACATTCCACGACGTCCTTGTAAGATACAGTAGATTCTCTTGGTGATCAAATCGCCGGCTGAAGACAGAAGATAAATAAATGTATTAAACTTATCTATTACGCTTTTATAGAGTGAGTGTCGAACGTTCAGAAATATTTTATTTCTTCTTGAAGAGAAAATTTTCAAATCCTTTGAGCTTTCAAACAGAAGTAGGACAGGTCATTTAAATTTTAAAGGCACATTTTAAAAAATTACAATGACGTCATCGCACGGAAACGGAAAAGGGTGGAAAAATGAAAATTGTTCGAAAAGTGTTTCTTTTCGAAAAGTTTAACCTGAATGAAATTCCAGAGTTTTGGCACTGTCTGTAGTTACAGTTCGTCATAAAAATTTGAGTTATTTTTAAACATTCAAAGTGGATCTAACAATAAATAGAAGATTTGAATAGGAAACGTTTTCGGTGGGACATTCCGGATTTGATTTTCCCTACCGATTATTTCTTTTGCAATTGTTTGCAGCTGTTAAAGTTTCCACAGGGTCTTTTCCGGTCGATTTCACTTAACACACGCTGATACTTGGGTGGTCAGACTTCTTACTGCTGAAACAACTGAGACGGAGCGTCGTTTAGATGTTGGTGGAACATTTTCTTAAGTAGAAATGTCTTGGTCATACCGTTTGCCGCAAATCTGAAACACATTTCGAACTACACATTGCTTCTATCGTTCATTTGGCTGAGTGGATGTACTGCATTATTACTGTTCAAGTTGATGACTAAAAAACGTTTATTTAATTTCTCCATAATAGATCGCAACCTAGAGTACAGTAATTGTTACGATTGTAATTACACCGTAAATATTCCGCTTCAGAATGTGGACTTTTGAATTTCAAATTCCTAGTAACGTGGCTCACACCTATAATATTTACGATCTGATAAGTTCTGCGTGGAAGTGGTTATAGCTCCTAATGTTGACGTTGAACGAAGTCAAAAACGTGTCTGCGAGGCATGCTTGTTGGGGAAAATTAACAAGTTACTCGAACTTTCGGCCTTACTGGAATACCTGCAACTAATCAACTTTGCCACAATAATGAAGTATTCGCTAACGATCATTTAACTTTCTGATATTAAAGAGGGTAGCTATTTAAAATACTTCATCTAGTTATCGCCAAGGGTCGAAATAAAAGAACATCGTAAAGGCTCCTTACGGGTGTCGTCCTGCAATGGAAAGCCGGAGCCAGGACTTATCAGTTGTCAGGTCAACACAAGCAAGGTGCCGCCGGCGACCGTTCTGTTATATTATTAAAGTTGGAAGAGGTCTGAGGAATTTTCCAGACAGGAGAATTCCTCCGGAGATTAGGAATACGGGAAATTGAAATTCTGCTTCGGTCCCAATGGTAAGATGTTCGGAAGCGTTCGGGGTCAATTAAATTGACAGGTGGTCGGCTTCTTGAGCAAAACGATTTATTTGCTTCTGATATATTTAAAGGACTGTCGTAAAAGGACAAATGGAGCCGACAAATCTGCAATCTCACAAGTAACGCGCTCTTTCGTTTTATTTTCTTGTTTCGAAAAGTTTAATATCATTCCATTATTTTAACTTTTTAAAGAAAGCATATGTTGCCGACTTGGTTCCTCAGTACTTTCAATATGACCAATAGGGTACATATTTAGAAGAATTTATATCGATTTACTTAATGTTCATCAACCAATGAAACGAACTTAATTTTAGTGATTTCCATAGTTACAAAAGAATTGCAGCCGATATTGGACTAGTAAAAATATCATCGAATATTGTACTAGTCATTGAAGTGAATATTTTAAACAAATGAAAATTTTTATTTAAACTTTTTTTTTGCAGCGAAAAATGAACACAGAAATATTATTTTTTAACAAATCTAAATGTACAATTTGAAAAAATGAAAAATTGCGGAATTTGATTCATTAAATAGTCCTCCAAATATGATTCGTAGTCCAATGTTATCATCAGATCATTTTTGCGGTGGTGTTACTCATGTGAAGGGCGCTTTCGAATTCGACTCGTGCTACGCACTCGTCAAATTCATATCCCAGCGCCGTTGACATTCGTAACACCACCACATAAATGATCGGCATAACATTGACTACTCATCGTATTATAATTGAGTATTAATTATGATTAGATTATTTATTAACTCTATACGGCGAATCCACGAAATTAAAAATATTTCAGAGCTAACTCGTTGGTTTCAAATATTGGCTGAAATTATTACATCCCGACAAGGATCAAATTTTCGGTGGTGTTTTATTTCAGCGACATTCAATGTCCACCTACCTGTTCCATGTCTGACATAAACAACACCCCTGCGGCATTTCCAGAGTCGAAACGCCCCTACAATTCAGAGACAACGAACTTATACGTATTTCTGTTTTCCAATATGTATTTGTTTCGCCAAGCTGTGGCATTTTTCCTTTGACAATACATAGGTATTTTGCCTGAAATATTTCCAGAAGTCTACATGTACATATATTATTAAAAGAAAAATTCATAGGTACACGAAAATTCAATTTTTCCTTATTAATGTTGCGTTGCGTCTTATTTTTGTATAACGTTGAATAACGCATTTATGTAACACTTTACCTGTTGGTGAAAATTCCAAATTGAAAAATAGTCACGTACCTACAGAATATTTTAAAAAGTACACAGGTAGATATTCGAAATAACCGAAAAACAGAACATCGTGAAAAGTACAATAATGTGTGAAGAACAGTTTTTCGTATGCGATCTTACACCCCTTTCACGTTAACGTTACGTCGATGTTAAAACGTTAATGTTAACGTTAGATCTAATTACATGTATTTCAGTACTTTTTATAAATTGTTTCCGTTGGCTAATGTTAGAACGTAACGTTAAGAATCCAGAACATTTCTATAACTAACGTTAACGGTAACAATATCATGCAACATTAATTTTCATCATAACGCCATTGTGAACGGTCCACAATGAAATACATGTAATTTTGAATTTCTAGATCTAACGTTAACATTGACGTTTTAACATCGACGTAACATTAACGCCATTGTGTATGGGCGTTTATAGCATAATGCGCTACTTCCATTTTATGTTTTTGTCGGTTAATTTACGTGTTAAAAGATTTAATTTGACAATACGAGATACTAATTCCAAATGCTGTTCACATTTTGGCAATTTTACATAACATAAATTTTTTTCTAAAAAATTACTTTTATTTTTTTTCATTAAAATTTTATTTGCTGTGTTTAATGTTTTGTTTGTCGGATATTCTTTGACAAAGAATAACTTAAATAACACTTATCAATACAACATGATATCAAAAAATTTTTCTAAGACAATGAATTACTTAATTATATTAATAAAATTCAAAGTGAGTCGTTTTTTGTGCCGGTGAGTGTATTAGAAGGAATATTTTTTATAAAATAGCCTTAATTTTAACGAATCTTCCATTTACAATGTTAGTTCATGTTTATGTTTACAACTAAGGCAATTAGGTGCTACAATTGCGGACACGGAATTTTAGACGTCAAATTTATGTCAAATCAAAAAATGTCAATGTAAGCCACGCTTTATTGTCATTATGATTGACGTTTGAAACTATTTGACACTTTTAGTTTTAGTTGAAATTTGTTTCTCCAAGACGCTGTCTAGTTACAGGCCAGGACCCTGGCTGTATTGCCACATTCCCTGGTAGGCCATTCCATGACCTACGACGTTTCTAAAATTTTGAAACTAATTATACATTTAGGCCCGGTTTGTTCACCTTTAAGTAAATTTATGTGACCAGTAGTTGCTATGATTTAGAATCTGCTATTGGTGGATCCATGGTAATTACCGTTCAAATAAAGTTACTTGAAGGTGAATAAACCGGGCCTTAAAATAATAAATTTGGACAAATTCATCAAATTGAATTAAAATAGTTATTTGTATATCAAGGATGCGAAATCGTACTTTGACGAACCGAGAGAAAAATTGTCGTCAAGGCCGCTTTGCGGCCGAGACAAGACAATCTCAAGGTCGTCAAAGGATTTCGTAGCCAAGGTGTACACAACATTTTGTGTGCAACCCGAAAATTTGTAATTATAAAATGAACAAGTAAAATTTCCTTCACTGTCAATAAAAATAAAGTCGGCCTACATGTCGCCATGTCGCTATGGAAACGACATAAATAAAACAATTCACTTTGAGAAAAATTGCAAAAATGTCCGAAGAAAATTACGATGTTTCAGTTCCGTGTACTCATCCAGAGTTAAAAAAATATTATAAATTGTGCAGTGTCGCATTTGAAACCTGAAAAATCGAAACGGCAATATGAAAAATGTTACAGTGACTTTGAGACTGATGTAACAAGAAAACCGTGTCGGATAATGTTGTACTGGCTTACCTATTTATTGGAATTTATTTATTGTGGAAGGTAAATGTTAAGTTCTATTATGCTAGGTTGTATCATCTGCTCCTTTTTAGGTTGTTGTCTGTTGTCTGTTGATGACATTCAGGAAATGTTACGAGATATTTCTCTTTTTGATCGGTGAAAAATTTACCAAAATTAACCTAATTCACATGTGTATGTTTCATATAGATGATAGATCGATAAGGGGGATCTTTCTTATCGATTCCTCAACCTCATGCGGCTGTCTCATTTGAAATTGGCGGAAATTTCAAGCCGGATGAAAATTCTGTACTAATAGTGGCCGTTCCTGTCACAAAATCAAACTTTAACTGTAACCAATCCATATTTTGTAAGATTACACCGGAAATATGCAGATAGATATGTTGTAATTGTAATAATAAATAAATATAAAAATGAATTACTTTTACGGCCGTCGTTAAGGCAACGGCTGCGAAATTCAATATTCGCGGCCTGTTGTACGCACGCGAAGTGCTCATTTCGCGTACGGTTGCACACAAATGTTATTTAAGTGTTGCGTACCAAATTGCAACTCAAATTATGCGTCTTCTACAAATTTCGTACCTGTATTTAAGTTTCCATCAAATGAGGAAACGAAGCCAATTTGGAAAGAGATTTTAAAAATCGAAGAGTGAAGAATTCGCAAAAGCAGCCATGCTTGTGCTAAACATTTTAGGGGAACAGATATCGATGGGGACAAAATGAAGCGACTTGTGCCAAACGTGGTGCCAATAACTTCTAGTTACGAAGAAATTACACTTTGGGAAGAAATAATCAAAATTAGTAATGACGACACAATCGCTGGGGAAAATCTTTTGGCTTTAAAAACGAATATTGAAATGTGACTGGGAAGCAAGTTACAAGAAATGGGGTGGAATTTAGGCGATGGGGAGAACAAAATTGTTATATTTCAGTTGGAAATGCCCACCTCGCGTTGCTTTATAACCAAACAGTTTCAATAGCCCGGAACACAGCAGAGCAGCCGAAATATTAGAGAGTTATCGCCCAGCCCACGCTAAAATAAGGTAAACGATGACCCAATACGATATTTGAAATTTAACGTTGAGTAAATTTGGAAGTTATCGCAGTTTATTGGTAACTGACGCTACTTCGGTGACATAAAAAAATTGAGATTTTCAAGGTTTGTTTTACTCAGACATTATTGACTAATAAAAACTATCAATAATAGATAGTACCGAGCGATCATTTAAAAAATAAATCGAGTTTGCTTTGGAGCCTATGCTATAGCATGGGTTGCCATAGGTAACACGCCGACTCGATTTATTTTTTAATTGATCGCACACAAAAAATTTTGGCCGTCACTTTCTTGACATTCAAGTAAAGTGTAAATAAACCTTTAGAAATCGTAACCCCACTTTCGATTTTTGTCATTTTGACAATCAACTTAAACTGTTTGAAGCTCAGATATTCCAAAAATCCGATATGAATGAATAAAATTAGAGCAATCGTATATAGATAACCTGAGGCAAACGTTCTGTGTAGTAGAAATGACAAAATAATTTTGAGTTTTGAAATTTACCACCCAAAAAATAACGTTCATAATCAAGACGGTAATCATGATGACAATAAAGTACGGATAACAATTTTTTTTTTGAATTGACAGACAATGACGGCCAAAATTTTTTGGCCGGCATAGTACAGTCACGGAATTTCGTCAGTCGTTGTTATTCAACTGACATTACCTGTAAAACAGGTTTTATATATTTCTAACCCCACATTGGAATTTTTGACATTGATGTCAATTTGTCAATCAAAAACGTTACTAGTGGGATTTTTATTTTTATTGTGCGTGACAGAATTTCTGTCACAAAAATTTTGAATGTCAGTCATAATGACAATAAAGCTTAGGCTACACAAGTTTTCTCGAATTGACAGTAAAATAACTGACGAAATTTCGTGGCCGTCACTGTATTTCATTACGTAGTTAAAAGATTATGTTTAACGGATCATTTACGATGAATATGATTTTTTTTTATTTGGATGTCAAGGGTTATCCGGATATTTACTGATGTGAGAACATAGTAATATTCTGTTTATTATCTATCACTTACTGTTGTCTCAGTATTAAAAGCATGATAACGATAACGACTGATCCGAAAAGTTTTTTCTGTGAATATTTTAATGAGTAATAAATTAAGCAAAATGTTTATACTTTTTTTTAATTAATTGTGGGTGAAATGATACACGTACCTACTTACAAGGGATGTCTCATTATGAATTGGCCTGACGTAGTAAGAAATTCAGTTCAGTTAATTTATATTGGCATATGCCTTAAACTTTCATTTGTTTATGCCCAAAGTTTTGCGTTTCTCCATGCTTTAATTGTCAAGTTATAAATGTTGAAAGAACACTTTGTTTTCAACTTTTTCAAAATGCTAAAAATTGTGTACCGACGCGTAATAAAGTTGTTGTCCAGAGAGGGTCAATCCCCGGCCGAAATCAAAAAACGTCCCGACAATGTGTACGGCGATTCTGCTCCTACATATACCACAATAAAAAAACTGGATCAAAGAATTTCGGCTTGGCATAGAATCGGTTGAAGATGTGCAACTGTTGAAGTGTTGACTCTGGAAACAATCAACCTTATTGAGTAGGAGTTATTGAAAGGTTACACCTTTTCAACAGTACCGTGCATCGGGCTCTCCATGATCATGTTTATATTTAAAAAAAATAGTGCAAGATGGGTCCCAAAACATCTTTACTTTAGTAACGGAAGACGAAATATCCTAAAAGCAAATAGGAATCCATGGAGTGGCGCTCTAAGGCCTCTTGCACTCGGACGGTTATTTCACCGGCCGGTCGTTTTGCCGTGCGGCAGAAAAACCGTTGTAAAGTCAGAATCACGAATCAATGCGTGTGCGTTATTACACATCCGTGACGTCACGATATTACACGTTTGTCTGCGTTAGTCAACGCAACGCGATGACAACCGGCGTCCGGCTTGATATGTCAAAATAATTATATATTTACAAAGACAAGACATTTATATTTAAAGTGTGTGCTTAAGACCGCACGACAGAAGTGAAAATGTCTATGATGTTCAAAATTTGATTTTAATAATATGTAATATATGAAATTGTATTATTATGGATGATGGTATTTGGAGGAATCAGGTTCAACGGGCTTGTGGTAGTTAAAATACGAAATAAACAAGTACTTTGGATTCAAATCTATTTATATATGTAAAATACAGTGGAAATTTCAAGCAAAATCAAACAAAACCATCACAAATGCGATTAAAACTTTACATAAAAATTTGACATGTAATAAACGTAGAACTCGCATCTTACTCTATTCGCACATGGAGAATTACTAAATTCATCTGTGAACTTACAATATTTGTCATGTCTTTATCGTTACTCCTGCAGCTCTACACCGAAAAAGCTGCTCATTCAATAAAACCATTCTTATTGCCTGCATGCAACACTATATGTAGATCTGTAATGCAGGAAAACAAACATAATGCTATCTGAAATAATACTTTAACTTACCTTTTCCCTTCAGAGTTCCATTTTTAATGCTTTTGTAGCTATCATCCTGCCAAGACCTGTGTACAGATCCATTTTCAAATATCCATGTCTCATCAAGGTATACACACTGTAGAGGATTTTGTGCATTCAAATTTTGCTTGTAAGATCTTAAAAATTGTACTCTTGAAATAGCAACATGTCCTAATTCCATTAACCTTTTAGAATCAGTTGCTTTAAGTGTAAAGCCAATGTTATGTAAAACTTGCTTTAATGAATTTATGGACCTTAGAAAAATGTGTTTCCTTTCTAGAAATTCCAGTAATGATGCCTGAGTCACGTGTTTTCCTGAAACACAAATTTGAAGCTCTCAAAATATTCATGTTGTGGAATTATACTTTTTCCAACCATCTCATAAATACTCCCTCAAATTTCACATTTTTCAGACTGACTAATGTCACATACTTGTTTTTTCCTTAGCCTTTTTTTTGGGGGGGGGATGTTAATAGCTCACCAGCTTTAACCTGGTTATTAACAGACGACACTGTGCACAGATTAATTTTTAAAGCGTCAGCCACCCTCTGCAACAGAATCAAGACTCCTTTAATAATAAACATTACATTAAATTTTTCTCTTACTTGTTGAATAAGATAGAAGAGGTCCTCCGTGATCTCTCTC